>NW_019174622.1:236712-431546 GCF_002260705.1 Seriola dumerili | reverse complement strand
TTGCACCAAAAAAGGGAATTCATTACACGGACAAAGGTTTATATTACATGAGGGATACCACAAATAAAAAAAAGAAAGAAAGTACGCACCTGTATCAGGTGTAGATTAGACAATATTCAATCTCATTTCCAAGATTACCCGAGCGCCATTCTCAGCTGGGTGTGAGCTTTCTATTTTAAAAGCAGCAAATGTTGTACCAGGAAGTGAGTTGAAATTAAATACGGGTGACGTGTTAATTACACGTGTCATTTCACTGCAAAAACAAAATAAAAGTTAGAGAATGAGAAAAGATTTAAATTCATGATAAACTGAAGTTTCGTTGCCTTTCATTCTATTATCTATATTTAATTACAGCACAATGTTAGAGCCTGACTCGAAGCTGTGTTTCTTGGCAACCGCGGTACACGGTGAAGACACTTCCCCCTGCCAAGTTTAAAATGACATGACCTCCTGTCCATATGCTTTCACCCGTTGTTTGGAAGTGTTCAGTGGCGCCTTGTTGGCGATTTTAGCTCCCGGTGGCGGCAGAGACCCTGTCATGGTTGGCTAGTTGCTTGGTTGGTTAACTCCAGCTAACTCCGGCATTTCATTGGCAACACAGCCCAAGCAGTGACAGGGGTTCACATGATCTGACCAATCACAGTTAAGGAAGGATACCACAAAGCCACTGTTTAAATATGAGCCTACTACACACAGCAGAGCGCCTGGTCATCCTGTTTATACCGTGTGGACTCTGTAGGATGTTTGTGATGTTTGTTATTCGGCGCTACACAAATAAAATTGAACTGAATTGCATCAAATTCAAAGTAAAACATTCAGTACAGAACCTGTCACAGAAGATCAATGATGCACATAGCCGCACACTCAGTGAGAGAATTAGTGAGGGAACCGGGATGTGCTGACGTGGGGAGTGGAAAACATTGACCCAGCGGATGTGAATAATAGGAAAGAGCCATATTCAGATGTGTCAACGTGCATCAACCTGCGATGACACATCTCAACATAAAAAACAATGGATGCAGCCATTTTAAATCAAGTCACACTCCGCCAGCGTGTTGTCCTTTCGACGTCTCTGTCATACACAGCGGAGCCATAAATTCTTTTTCCAGTGCTGCCTCAGTCTTTATGTTCTTTGCTTTAAGCATCCCATGTTCTCAAGTGATCATCACTGTGGAGTTCCCACAGATCCATCGCCTTAGTGTTGGTAATATTGTCTGTTGAAGAGGTTTCTCCAGAGTGTCCTCGTCTGAGATGTGGTGTTTAAACCAATTTCTTCCTTACTAACTTAACCTAACTTAACTCGGGAAGCGCACGGTGCAAACCAGCTCACATCTCGCCACAACATGGAGTTTACGTGTCTTTATGTGTTTGACTTTTACACGGGTCTGTGCAGGTTACCTTTGATTCAAAAATATTAAAATGTAGTCTGCCTTAAATCATACTTCTCCTGATTTAAAGAAACTAACAACTCATCATTTTCACAACTTCGGCGCAGTAAATCTCCTTACGTTGTTCATGTAAGTAAATGAGAGAGTCATCGTACTTTATACCCCAAAAACTGCTGCACATATTATATTTTGTCTATTTGTATTCCCTTAAATGTTTAATGGAAGGGTCAAGGTTGTTCAGTAGTGATGTTGTCCGTGGCAACCTGCAGTCAACATCTATTCTCATGACACATCACACATTACCTTCCTCTTATGTAAATCAAAAATTTATCTCCTGCCATGATCGTAATGGAGCCCAGCATCAATTTTACACATAAAGCAACATAAAATGACCTTGATGTTATCAGGGTTCTCGGCCTGGGGTGGATTATGATGGAGAGATGCTGTTGGTTGCATTATGGGTAATGTAGGATGTATTGATTTCTCTGAGCTTCACCCGCACCAGGGACTCAAACTCAGGATCTACCAGCCTCTACCGCATCAATTTTGGTTTGGATCCTGAGCATTTTCGGCCTCTTTGAGTTACTTCAACAGATATCAAAAGTAATGAGGCCTTTAAATCAGAGACAGCACATTTTCAGAATCGGCGATTAAACCGGTAAGAGTCAGAGATGTCACTGCTGAAGTCAAAATTTTATGACATTGTTTTTAATCATCTCATTTTTAACTTTGGTTGACCCCGTCGCCGCTTCTCTTTCTCACTTCCTGGCTCTGCTGTCTCTATGAAGTTACACACACTTTTTGACGTTTTTTCGAGAAAAAAAAAAGACAGGATAAATCTCCGGCCGAGTCACTCTGTATGTAAGCAGCGTAGTGCGCTACCCGAAAGGCAAAAGATATAACTGACATTTTTAAATAGGTTCAATGAATAGGTTCATTGGGACTTTAATTACATTCACTCTTTAACCGAGAGTGTTGTGGGCAATGGAAGTGGATCTTGACAAGCCAATGTGCTCTTATGACACCCCACCCACACAGCGCTGCTGTATTCCTGATTGCCCCTCTATCTGCAGGCAGCACGGGCATACCAGTGGAATCACTAATGCTTAATTAGCAGATTAGAAGATCCAATTAGTAGATCTCCTCTGTCTCAAATCAAGCCTCTGTCAACATGTCTTATGAAAATGAGATACTCCACATTCCCACTTAAGGTAGGCGTTTCTCCTTCCTCGCCAAAATGACCACACTCTTGATTGACTGTGTCCTGCTTTGTTTAGCCCGGTGGACACCTTGTTTTGAAGCCCATTCCTGATTAATCGTTTACATTTCAGGCACATTTCAAAGAGAGACAGAGCTGTGTGTTGGTGTCGAGATAAGTCCAGGCGTATTATGAAAAACAGATTTTTCATTTTTAGGGAAACAACAGACACAAATATAACGACACCAATCTGAAGTTGTTGTGGTTAACATGCGGCGTGTCCGTGACGCATAAAGCAACATTATCATCCCAGTGGTGCCATGTTAGTGGTCACATGATGAGTTTAAATCCAATGTTTACTCTCTTTTTTTTTTGCTCTGCTTTGGTCTCCACCAACAACTAGAGGGAAACGTATCTTATCTTACAGTTCAGAGCTCCTCACCAGCTCTCTGTTAACTGCTGCTGGAGACGGGGTCGATGAGAGTGAACGCTCAATGACCCCGAAACCAAAACAATGAGCAAAAATAAGCTGGAAAGCTCAAGAGTTGTGCAAAGGTTCGACACCAGGAGCAACAACATAATTTCATACATGGCTCGAGCCATGTTGGATATTACTTGTGAATTTAGGCTTCAGGCGTATGTGGGAAGCAGTTCCTCTGTTTTTCCTCTTGTAATTAAGAGCTGCAGTCGGAGGAAACAGTTTGTCGTGGATTTCGTCGGTACTTTTTCATCCACAACAGGAATGACTTTTGAGGACAGGCAATAACTAAAATTGCCTTGATTGTGCACTCCTTTGATTGCTAAAACAATGACCCATGCAGTTTGAAGTTTGACTCCCCCATGTGAGATAATAAGACAAATGTACTGAATTTCACGAGGTGACAGTAATTGCTCATAAGTGATACTCACTGATATGACATGCAAATTGCTTTCTATGGTATCATTGGCACTGAGTGCTTCCAGAGACTGACAGCACATCCAGACACTTCTCCGAGCTCACAAACAGGGCTCATTAAATATGGAACCCAGACAAACCCTTTTTCTTTTTTCTCTGGTTTGGTTAAGACAGAATTTTTTTTTTTTGCTTTGTCATTCCACCAAGAACTCCTCTAATGTTGCTACAACAGCAGCAGCTCACCTAAAAAGTTCGAGATTCCGGCTTTGTGATCACTTAGATTTAAAAATCAAATACATCTTTAAGAAGATTTTGTTGCAATCAAACTGGGAGGAGAAGAGGGGGATGTCTGGAGAGCGTGGTTGGCAATGCATGATCAGTAATGACAAAACACACCAGAACACCTAAACCCATGAAGCATCGCGCTACAGAATCCTCCTGCGACAACGAGGAAATATGAATTCTTTTTGTTTTGTTTATAGGTAGAGAACATTAGGTGCTGTTAGGATTTCATGAGCTTTTTACATTTCTTCTTGTTTTCTTTGTTCTCTGTCAAGTTTGGGAAACAGAAGACAAAGTGTTTGTTTCTTGAACGTGTCACACTGCACTTCTTCCCGACACGTGGATTATTTATACATTATTTCTTAATTGGGAACAAACTAAGTGCTGCAAAATGAAATGATAAAACATACACATTAACGAACTGTCAGCTCTAGTAAAAAGAAAACAGTCAGCTTGGATTCATTAACACCCACAGCTGAAAGCTCAGCTTTTAACTTACTGAGTGTACAGTGTTGTTATTATTGATAGGGATGGTGGTCGCAGCGATGAAAATAAGATTCAGATTGTATTATCCTTTAAAGTACATTCTACACAGGCTGTTTCTGTGCCCGTTATGTCACCTGACGGTCATTATTAGCCACCAGGTAGCCGTGAAGTCACTGACGTTCATGATCCCAAGAAGAGATTTCCTTTTTTATCTCTCTCCACCCTGCTGTCAAATATCTCCTTGAAAACTGTGGCACTTTTGTATTTCAAAAAAAAAAAAAACTTCTTCTAACTTTATTTAAAATTCTAGTGGAGATCCCAAAGTTTCCAGAAATATCATTTATGTCAGGCTGAATTTTGGTGATATGGGTATAAAATGGCGCGCAGTGTAGAATATTTCTTTTTTTTTTTGATGGAATGGTGCAATCATAAAATGAAATAAAAAAAAAACAACTCTTCAGTTTGAATCTCTCTCTGAGTGTAAGCATCATATAACTTCAATGAAGAGCTGGAACAAGCTGTCAGACAGGGGGATTTCTAATCTTAAAGCAACCGGGGGGGAAAAAATGGTTTCCATGTAGTTTGCTGTGAAGACTTCATGGTCCTCAAAATAAAAGAGGAAGTTTCTGGTGACCCCTGAACGTTGACGAGGCCAGACTGGTTATATATAGCCAGATTAAGGCTCTGCAGTGCTGGCTGACTCTGTCGTCTTTACACAGGTGAATCCACGAGGAAGAGCTCATGATGTGTGACAACATAAGATATAATGAAAATTAGTGCGGAGACTTACACCTGGAAAGTCTAATATAGACAACCAAGAATGATTCTCTGCAACCGTTCAACCCACCCTCCACCTTCCTGACCACACCGTGCACACACACACACACACACACACACACACACACACACACACACACACACACACTTCCCCCAAAGCCAAAGTCCACATTAACATCGTAATAGGAAAGTGTGTTAAAGCACAGCTTTAGCAGCCTGACAAGAGCGAATTGGATGTCAGAAGGATTCCTGCTCAGTTTAATTGAATCTGCCCAGCACTAAAAAAGAAAATCTGAAGTCAAAATAACCTATTAGATCTATCAGGTAATGTTTTGTTGAGTTTGACAGGTAGCACTGCGCCGCCCCCGCCGCCTCCTTCACTCCTTTTTACCTGCGGGTTGGGTGATGCAGAAATGCGGAGGCGGGCGGTAGGTGATGTTATCCACGGTGTTTCTCTCTCTGTTTCCTGTTATTCGTTAATAAAATGTGGCTCGCTCTCTCCGTTTCCTGGAGCTCACTCAGCAAATCCCTTGAGTGTGGAACTGGGCTGGAGGAGCACGTGGATGGGGGTTTTAGCCAGTTACTACAGGTAATGGATGGTAGGGGCTGAAGGTCTGTTCCACATGAACTGATTGCTAAGAATGGGTTCTTGTACAGTGTCCTGACTTCACTTTTTCTTTTTTTTTCTGGCATTCTGCAAAATAAGTCTTTAGAAAAAAGCATCAGCCTGGAAGTGAAGGTTAAGTGTTTGGAATAATGGTATCCAAATAAGCTAAAAGCACAAAAATGCATCTGTAATGTATAGCCTACATTATATTAGGCACACAAGTGCTTTGCAGATGCAGAATCAACTTCAGGTCACACCTCAATGCAACATTTATGTGAATCATCTTCTCTCCTTTTCACTTTCCTACAGCATAGTGGAGGTGTTGGTTAAAATCTCTGCTGGTATTTTATAACAGGAAGGGCCCTTCACGTCCATGAACGGATATTAACTTTGATCAATAGCTTTCAGTTTTTAAATGCTACTTTAATGTCATCTTCATTTTCTACTTTTAATTACAAAGCATTTTGAATTGCCTTGCGTTTGAATGGTGCTGTAGAAATAAACTCACCTTGCCTCGCAGCTCCAAGGTTCCTCCACTGAAATGAAGTGTGGTTTCCATCTCTATCACATTTAACCGGTCCCACGGCCCCGCAGGGATCCGGCGGCTGTTTGTCTGTCCACACTGAGTTGGTTTTTTTGCTTTTGCTTTCAGATTCTCGAGCTGGAGAGGGAGCGCCCAGAACAGTGGACCATGCAGTGATCGGAGGAGTGGTGGCCGTGGTCGTCTTCGCCATGCTCTGTCTACTCATCGTCCTGGGGCGCTACTTTGCAAGACACAAAGGTAATGGCATCTGAAAATGAATAAAAATAGTAACACATTGACTAAAACTGCATGGGGCAACTTCTTCCTACTATTTCCCCGTACAGACGCCATATGAGAAAAATCTCAGAAAGCAGCAGAAAGTATGTTACTACATCATGAATTAAATATGAAAAAAAAATACTCTGGATAGCAAAAGATATCACATTTTTACAAAAGGGATAGTACAGTCTGCAGCTAAGATGAATGCACTGTCTGATTCTGGGTCAGTTTTTGATGAATTATCAACTACGTTGCCAACGAAGCTTTATAAATAAATAAAACAGCTGCGAGTCTTACCTCTGACTGGCTTCTTCTGTGTAGTAACGGTGGCAGAGACTCATGGGTGTTGTAGTATTTAGAGACATGCGCCGTGGTAAATTGACATGACTTAACCTGATGGCCATAACATAAAACTAGTATCATGAAATTATCCAGAGGACTCCTGAATATTGAGTTTACAAAGCCAGTGGTTCCTCCCAACTTGTAACTCTATAAGTTAAAAACTTTATTGTCCAGAGCACAGCGTAAGAAAACACAGTGAATTGAGGATTAACATCAGGAACGTCAACAAAGAATATGACTTTAAACATGCAGGTATAAAAACAGATTTAAAACAAGTAAGAATTACAGAGAGAACTGTAAATCTTTAAATTATAATTATATATAATTGTTATACCTGTTAATTTTCTCAGCAGCTTATTGTTTCCTTTAAAACAAACTGAACCAGCAGGTGATAAGGTCTATGAGGTGTAAACGCTTTACTTTGTTTCCGTGGAAACCTCTCTTTACATCCTCGGATGGATGCTATTCAAATAATGGAAAACTGGCTATTAAGGCTACGGGTAACTGATGGTGAGTAAAATTACATTTTTCATGCTGCCATGCTGAGTAGTAGAACACATCTCATATGCTGCCCTCATAACACAGAAATAATTATAATCTATAATGAATTTTACACTATGATATTTCTTATGCAGGAGGAAATGGAATTGGATACATTAACCACTTTAGAAAGGAAATACTGTAAATGAGGCGGCGTAGAAGTCTAGACGAGACAGGTTCTTATTTTATGGTTGATGCTGCGGCTCAGCGTTTCCTCACATTTCTGTTCAGAAGCTGGATGTTGCTGAAGAATTTCAGCAGGGAACTGAAATGTTTCCGACCAGAGGAAACACTGTGGTAAAGTGCAGTAGGGTTCGTGATACTGACAGTAGTTTATAGGAGCGGTGCACAGCGGACCCACACAGTCCAGTTTATTTGGAATCAGCTTCACCTCCTCAGTCCGTTGGCTCGGTTCGCTCGGTTTGTATCACTGCCGTCTGTCAACAGCTGCTTGGACCTGCCGATAAAGTTTAGCCGTTCTGCCGTCAAAACTAATGGTCTAGATCTTTTGTCTGTTTTGTCTTTGGCAATGTAGAGGCAGGCTTACCCCTGCCCAGTGGCCTAAACATGATCCACCCCACAGTCCGCTCTGTGGTTAAAAACACACAGGATTTATTAAGGCCTGGTGATTCACAGTTTAGCAGGATAACAAACAAAGCTCCACAGAGCATGGTGAAGCCACAAATCCAGATCTCTACAAGTGGGAACTCAACAGTCCAGATAAAGAAATTTATCTTATGAATCCTTACAAAGACAGTAATATCTAGAGTGCTAAAATATATCTATTATTAAACCAAAAGGACGAGGTCAAAACTTTCTATATAAATGGACTGAGTCGTTATTTTCGTTCTGCCTAGTGTCAGCCCTTTATCTGTTTGCTTCTCTCCGACTCTCTGTGCTCACGTATACAGTATTTTAATACAACTGACTTCCCAATAAACAGGGTCTCATTCACATGTTTTTCTCATGTTTCTGTTCACAGACAACGGAGCAACAACCAATGGTGTAACTTTATCACTCAGTCAGTCAGTCAGTCAGTGATTTTCGTGTTCATCGGGCCAAAAATGGATTTTGTAAATTCAAACAAACATAAATCGTCATTATCAAATATTAAACCGAAACATTTAAACAAAGTTAAGCAAGTTTTTTCTTTTATTTTCTATTTTTCTGTACTCAGGTCTCACTTGTAAATGCGATCTTGATCTCAGTGTGATTTCCTGATTAAATAAAGTATAAAAAAATCAAAAATCAAAAGGTGCATACAGGGTCATACAGGGAGCTGAACCTGCAAGGTTAATAAACACAAACATCCTGTGTCCTGTTCACTGGCTCTTACATGATTCATTAACGACAGCCAGGCCGATTCTAAAGGATGATTATAGTTTATTATGACTGGGACCTTATTTTTGTATTTCTGCCCATCATCTCATCAGCAGTAGTAATACTTTTCTCATTGACTTAATGCTGAGATCGGGAAATGTGGCGGCTGTGCTAAAAGGAAATCTGAGGGGGGACGAGGACAGTGAGGCAGGTTTTAAACAGACCCTCGGGTCCGTCAAACTTCATTGAAAGAGAAAGAAAGGTGAACGGTAAAATTACTACCCTCTCTGTGTCTGTTGTAAACATCCATTACAGTTTACAGACTGACTTTATGTTTCAACCTTGACCCGCCAAACTTGGCGTAGTTGTCCACACAGTTTGCCTGTGTAATGAGGGATGGTGCCCTCTGCTTCAAATATAATGATTTAGAAAGGCCTGCTACACTTTTGATCGCCTGACGGCCACATCCCGCTTCGCTGTAGCCGTGACGATCTCAGCAGTTACTTTGGTTAATAGAAAATGATTGAATCTGATATAAATGATGGGCAAAGCTATGTGCAAATAAAACACAAGCTGTAATGAACCAGAATTATCCTTTAATGTTTCATTTTCACAATGCCATTTTTTTTCTGTTCACATTATTTTTCCAATATCAGCAAAAAGATGCAAGTTAACAAATTAAATGGAGGCCACTTTGACTGTTGTTTACAAGTTAGGGTGCAATGAATGCGAGGCATTGCGGCTACAACAATGCAGAGAAATGTTGAGACTGTGATCTGGTGGGGTCACTCAGAAAAAATTTCAGGATATAAACAACTTTTAACCGCCTCCGTAGGAAACTTTCCATAACAGTTACTCGACAAAACACTTACCTGGAACATCCCACAGCCTTGAGAACGAGCACAGGAGTGTGGCTTTATTAACTCGCGACGGGGGCGGATTACTGCATAATTGTGATATGAGTGTTCAAACTGAGGCTGCATTGCCAAAAGTCAGATACATTAAGTAGCAGATATAGGAGAGCGGCTGCCCAACTGGCTGTAAAAATGTCAGATTCAGTATTTCATTTTTTATTTTTTTTTCCCCCTAAATAAGGAGAACAAGACAAGAGAAGCTTTTTCTGACAGGAAGTCTTAACATGTCACCTTCCCTGTGTTACAGCACCACCGAAAACCTGGTTCCTATCGACTCAGGCAGCATTTGTGCTTTTTTATTTCGTTTTTTTTCCTACATGTGGAATTGCCCTTCCTCATTCGTTCTGGAATATTGCCTTTGTTATCAAACCCTACCGTGATAGGATATGAATAAATCTTCTAAATTAGGTTTGAAGTGATTTGCTTTTTTATTTATTTTATTTTTTTTAATTTTTTTTTTTTTTCTCAGCTGAACTTGACAAGGTTAATTTGAAGGTGTGAGCCGAGCTCTTCCCCGCACTCGAGATTATTTCAAAAACCCTGATTTTCATGTGCCAATCTTGAATGAAAGAGAAGGGAAATGATGTGTAATATTACAGCTCGCCGGTGTTCGGTGTGTGTAAATGACCACATGGTGAAGGATTTGCATAATTAGGTGCTGTGGGATGTAGGGGTCCACATTTTAATCTTTTGTATCATCTAAGCAGCAGGCTATTATCCAGTCCGTGACACTGTCCTTCATCCCTCCCTCCTCAGGTACCTACTTCACACACGAAGCCAAAGGAGCAGACGATGCGGCGGACGCAGATACAGCCATCATCAACGCAGAGGGTGGCCACACCAACTCGGACGAAAAGAAAGAGTACTACATCTAATCAAAACAGGACCCCTCACTCTGGTGTCCTCTTTGGGACACCGTGCTGGTTTTGGGGGCCGGGCAAAGGGGGTAGAGAGGGGAGGGAGGGGGGGGGAGTTGATAGGAGTTGGTTCAGGATCACTTTCACTGAGAGTAGAGGGGTGAAGAAGTGGAAGAGGAGTGGGTTTTTAAAAGAAAGGCCTGGTTTTAAGCCGTTGTTTAGTCTAGTCTGCAGATGTAGATGGAATGTTTTGTGTGTAAAAAAAAAACAAAAAAAAATCTAAATCAAAAAAGGAGAAAAAATGGGAGGGTTCGGTTTTTCGGTAAACTCAAGAAGGGGGATGGGTTGGGGGTGGGAGGGTGTGCCAGAAATCACTGTAGAGAGCTTCACCATTCGACACCTCCCTAACTGCTGGTACGAATTTTATTTAGTTCAACCATTTGCAGAAAATTCTGTGCCTTGTTCTGAATTTATTTCGTTCTACCCATACTTTGGATTTGTGTTGATCCTCATTTGCATAACCTCGTTGCTCCCCTTCTCCCGTTTCATCTCTCCCACTTGTAATTATCAATGTGCTGTTGGCTTTTGTATGAGGGTAAAATTACACAGCCACTTTATTCATTTCCCTAAATGTATCTGCACACACGCATCCTCTCAAACATAACAAAAACTCTTTCCAGTATACTGTGATTTTGTCTCAAGCCATTACTTCCCTCTCTGTTTTCTTCCCCCTGAAGTTTTGACAGCTCCAAAAATGCATGGAATGCTTTACATATCATTGTATAAAGGACATAAATGAGATACAGGTTGGATATACTGTATATGCCCTGCTCCAATCAAATTCAAAACATAATCAGAAGGAAGGCAGTAAAGGATAATTTTATTGGGCCAAGTCAGCTTTTAAATTCATTTGAAGCAGCCTCATTTTGTTCTTCAGAGCAGATGCACCGCTGCATCTTAAACAATTACTTTTCTTAGCAAAGAGAAGTAGTACATTATTTTTCCTCACTGCGCTGCCATTTCATTATGGTAATTTCTTCCTCTGTTCAGTATTATTTTTCGTTTTATTTGGCTGAATGGTAGCCCTGTTTTCCCCATCGGCTTTTATTGAGTTGTAATGATGAGATTCAATTGATTTCCATCTGTTCCCGCTCTAGAATATATTTTCTTCCAAATGGGAAAGTCAGAAAATGTAAATTGTTTTTTTTTTTGTTTTTTTTTTGTTTTTTTGATTTGGCAGACTCTCAGTTAAGATGCCTCAGTAATAAAAGGCTGTTGAAAAAATATTTGGTGTTAATATTAGCCAACCAGCAGCCAAAAGATGCTGGAGCACTGTACGTAATTTAACTGAAAAGAGAAACAGCCTTAACCAAACTCCAAACTGAATCAAATTTGTGTTGCGTTAAGGAAGCTGCACAAAGACATGAAGAAGGTCGTGGCAATCCAGGTCCTCCCATCAGCGGGTTCATGTTGTTTCATAGACACACAGTCCAGTGTAAATCAAGCCAATGGAATCACAACCGTATTGTACACTAATCCTTACTACGAAATATTTTTTACAACTTACTAGAATTACGATGGAGTACCTTTGTGGATTTTACCGTATCGCGGTCATTGTGAGTTTTTGTCAAATTGTAAAACAAGCAAATCTTTGGGAAAGTAAATGTCTTCAAACTGTAACGCTCTGAGAGACAGGTCAGTCTTTCCGCCCTCATCACACCTTCTAAATATATAGCCTATGTTTTGTTTTTTTTTTGCTTTGGTGCAGCAGCTTGAGTGCTTAAACATTTGATATTTTTTGCATGTATGTGCGTGCTAAAAAAAAAAAAAGAAAAAGAAAAGTCATTCCTTCCCATTCCTTCTGCTTCTCTATCTTTGCTTTATGTGTCACCTGCCAAAACTGAACGAGGATCTGTTTTGCTGTGCCAGCTGGGGAGCACTGAGGAATGCCAAAAGTAATTAATTGTTTGTAACAGAAGTTAATCCACAAGTTGTGCTCCGTGGTGTTAATCCATGGTTTGCATTAACGCCCTGGCCCCTTAACGTGGCAATGATGGTCTATTGATGGCATTATTTGTCATTATTATGTGTTCACACAGCAAGCATCTCACTTAATGAGTCCTTCCTCTACGCTACAGTTGTGGGTGAGTGATTGAGGTGAAGGTCTAGGGCGTGTGAATAGTTCACGGCTTCACGACATCACATCATTCAGAACATTTTATCAACACTTATCACCAGCCCCGACGGCGGCTGCAACTGTTCCTCAAGTTTTATTTTTCAAGGCACCTATTCCTGTGGTTTTTCAAATTAAAGTTGCACTGAAGTTGAAAAGCAAGAATCAACCGGACAAACCAAATTATAACAAAAAATAAGTGGAAGTTAATTGCCTGCTGAGGTCGACCGTCCACATTCCTCTGCAGCGTAAATCCAAAACCTCCAATGTTCACTTCTTTATAATAAGATATAATGTAATTGAACATTACTGATTAAGATGCAGAAAATTAATTTTACACCAACAACAATGAGTTTTATGACCCTAAACATTTCATATAAAATGTGACAGCCATTTAGAGTATAACAGTTGCTACATAACTGTTTGGATAAAATGTTAATTAGCACGGACGCATAAGCACCATGTTCTAACTAAGTCATGGGAATATAGCAAGTGCAAATATATAAAACATTAGCCAATGAATAAATCCATCCACACATTTGACCACAGCGTAAGGAAACACTCTGCAAATACAGAAAACACTCGTATTAATGTTGGCACCGCTGTAGCAAAGAAGAATCTCGTATGTTTCATCACTTCTCCTTTTAGACGGGTCAGCGCCCGGGGGAGGAATTTCACGGCGATCACGACAGCCATGGCCGTCGGTGCCCCTCCCTCTGGCAGTGATGCCCCAGAAACACCCTACAGCCACCACGGCCTTTGTGCCCATGTCAATGTCAAAATCTGGAGTTTTGCGCAAGTTTAGTTTCCACACTTGTCTGTGTATTATGCTGCAATATCATAGCTGACCTCAGAACAGTAGATGCTGAGTCACGGACAGCTTGGCAAGCTCCAGCCCTTGTCAGCGGGACATGGTCACACGAGAATGACATAAACTATAGATATTGAACTTTACTGTGCAAAATGATTTATATACATATAGATACATCTACTGAAAGTTATAATTTTCTCTGAAATGAAATATATTTGCATATGTATAGATTCTGGTAAATTGATACATGATAACGGACTGCATCTTAAAACATGTATTTTTTTTATTATTATTTATATTGAAAAGTGAATAATTTATGATTTTCATGTCATTTGTGTTATTTTCTTGTTTTATTTATTTGTCGGCATCAAATCACTCAACGGCCTTTGTCCCCTAAAAATTTTTGGGATGCTAAAAGCCAAATGGCCTTGCCCCCTAAAATGATGAAATTCCTGGCCGTGAATTTCAACATGTTATTCCTTGAGATTATCAAACAGAGAATGGATTGTTTTTTTCTCCTGGCTGCTTGCGGTGGTGTTACAGCGTTCCTGTATTTGCTTGTGTTTTCTGTGTTTCCAGCACACGTATTCATGCCTTGTGTGTGTCGTCCAATGGGATTATGCGTGTTTCCTATGAATGCCGTGGTACAGATCTTTGCTTCATTTGCTGGTGTTTTGAATATTTGCTTGTGTTTCCTGAAGTTGCACTGCACCACACTCTCCTCACCACTGCAACAGTAACAGATTTCACCTGATTTCACGCTGAAAATGTCACTGAACACCACTTTTACACTCAACCCCTCATTGGCAAATTAATGGGTTCTTTGGACCTTAATGGAGTTGCTTGCTTTGTGTACACTCACATCTAAGATTCTCTTGCCATGTAAAAGCATTTGATTGGATTTTGTGAATGTGCAACACATTCAATGCGATAGCTTTAATATATCATGGTCATGCATGAAGACAGCATTAAGTCTTTCCATATTGAGAATGTGGGTTTACGGTTGTCCAAGGCATTTGAGGAGGTTCTTGTGACATGCATTGTGCAAATTTTCACTTTCCTGAGCATAACGCATCAGCGCAATTTTAAATTCATTCAATATTTTTTTTTCTGCAATTATGGAAGGCAGGAGGGCATCATGGAGCTGTGGACATAATTTTAGCTTTTCCATTGGATGTGGCAGTTGTAGACGGGAGTTACAGGAGGGATGTTGAAGACAAAGATCAAAGATGCTGTGTCCGACTCTCTCCAACTGTTTTCTTCTTCTGTTAAAACTTGAGTTAATTTAAAACTTCTGTACTCAGAAAGGAATTACCACTAAGTTAACACTGTATGCTGATGACACTGTTTTGTGTTTGTTACGTGGATGGGTGGGGGTGGGGGAGGGTACCGATTAGGTTAGATGTTTTACGGTCTGGTGTCTGCTAAAACTGTTAACTGACTTGTTATCGTTGCTTTATGAATCACAGAGCAGATGTCACTTCATCTGTAAGACTGAGATTGTGTGATTTGCATTTTACAGTGAGCACTATTTCGCTTCAGTGACATGTGGCAGCTTCCATTTAAATCAGACGTCAAAACATGTACTTGCCAATAAAGGAATAGAAGTGAATATTGTCCTCTCCCTTAAGGCTGATGCATTAATATTTTATTTGTGAATATTAAACCTTTTGTGGGTTGGAACGGCAGGAGTGTTGCTCCAAATTTTTTTTCCTTACAACAACATTTTCTGTTCTTCCAAAGTTCCAATTTAAAAAGTAACAAGAACAAAACATCATAAAAAATACATTTGAAAATGTTTAATTATTCAAAAATGGTGAGGATTCAATAACAGAATGATATATGAGGTTATTGTATTATAATTTAATTTCTATTAAACACTTAGTAAAGTGAAAACAAAAATGGATTTTGGTCTCACAGTGTAACTGATGTAATTTTCTCCACATTAAATTCTTTTGATAATGTCCTGTCTCAGGTTCATGCGCTGCGGACTGATGTGACTGCATCTCAGGTAGAATGCAAAGTTGAGGCCCCACCTATCAGTGACATAAAAAACAAGTACAATACATCCTCATCATATCAAGTGCAACACATAACTTTAGATCCAAGAGGCAAAATTGGTGAGATATTTTGCATATATGTTGTACATGTTTTCTGTGTTTTTCTTAATATTTGGTGCACTGTAAAAGATGTGTTGAAGTATTGCTTTGTGTTGACATAGGTCATAAAGAGTACACTGTTTATTGGAATGAAGCAGGATCAGAAACTTGTTGTGGCTGTACTACTGTCACTTTCGACACACCACCGCCTTTAGAAAACTCGTTTGATTCCCAAAAAGTTTTGATTGTTTCACCAGTCATTGTTTTTAGATTGATTCTTTTTGTCTCTCTGCTGTTCTTGGGAAATGTTAATGTGTATTATTGGAGAAAAGGAGTTCCACATTCCCATACATATTTTGTATTGGTTCATAAATAGACATTTTTACAAAACAATGAAGAGTTCTTGTCTTAATAAAAAAGAAAAGATATTAATGTCCAAAATAATCAGTGTTGTTATTGTTTTTTACTTCAGATGTTAATATATGATGGTGATGCATCACAGGTAAATCTGGAGTAGGTGGACTAATATGGATGCACAGCGGCAAATATTGTTTTGTCTATTATTCTCTCTTTTCTTTCTTTCTTTTTTTTTCAGGTGATGAAAACTGACTGCATTTACCTGTTTCATTCTGACAGTCTGAGCAGTGGGTTCAGTGATACACAAAATCCTTTTTATGGACTATTCACAGAACTTGCAAAATGTACAGTCAAAATGTCAGAAGTTGAAAGAACTTTAAGGATAAGGTTGGCAGTTTTCTGCAGTCAACACCCCAGCATCCTCTATGTAGTTTTCTGCTGCTTTACAAGATTGTCGCACTACTTACAAAATGTACAGCACCAGTCAAAAGTTTGGACGCACAGTCCCATTCACTTGAATGGGGAAATCTGTCCAAACCTTTGAAAGGTTCTGTAGATATTAGTCATTTTAAGCTGTTTTCTGGACAGTGTTAATATTGCCAGAGATTGTTTCCATACAACTGCAACAAAGACAAACCGGGTGTAAAGCACGCACTGCATCCAAAGGGACTTTCATGGATGCTGGATCAAAATCATGTAATATGTTATATGTCATGTTATCATGTAATAACATAATTTTCTATAAACATCATGAGGATATATTATTAATTTATGTATTTGGCAAGTTGCAAATACGTTGATACTGAACGTATCAGTCAAATGTTCATATTCAATTCAATTCAGTTTTATTTGTATAACGCCAAATCATAACATACATTATCTCAAGGCACTTTACAAGGTAAGGTACTTAAAATATTATAGAGACAAATTATTTTTTATGTACTTACAGTACAATATCAACTTGCAGTGACTACAGCATTATTACACTTTTAATGCTTCTGTTTAGACACTCAGCACTGTGGATGTGATCCCTGGTCTCTGGTGTTACGGTCACGTGCTTTGTACAGCGACGTCCACCCCATCCACCTCCTGGTGACCCTGCCATCATTAATAAATGTAGCACTTCATTCGCTCAGCTCATGAACATGCTATAATCCGGCAAAACGTGTTTTCTGTCTAGTTGTTTAGACAGGTCATTTCCAGGAGACGGGGTTGTCTCAGCGTGTGTAGATCTTGGCCTCAAAATGAAGCTTAAATACTTAACTAACTTTGCTCATGCAGCTTATATAATGGATTATTACCTGAATATCCTCAGAGTTGGTATTTGGCATTCAAAGCTTTGACATGACTTCATACAACAACAAAAAAAAACACCAAAGATTTGCACAGCAGGGATTGGCGAGTGACGATAACAATTTCCGCTCCCTGGGGAGCATAGACTTAGGTTATGCTTATGAAATTCTTTATGGGCAGCAGAAGCAATAGCAGCAAGTGATTGTATCTGTTTCAGCATAGCTTTCAGTTGAGCAATGTGGCAGCAAAAGAGCAGAGCACTGACAGTTTAAGTACACCACCATAATGCAAAAGGGGCACTGAATATATGTTGACGTGAGAGGAATAGTTACAAGAGAGCAGCTGGGGCTGGATGCTTGGAGTGGCGTGCAACTGGAAAAAGCTTCAGGAATATCAAAATTGTCATCATTCCTGTTGTGTGATGAACATTAAGGGCCTTTAAGGGATCCCTGGAGGTGGTCTTGTTTTGAAATGCCTCACAAAATTAGTTAAATGAGACAGTCAAGTAATGTCAGCAGAGAAACGGGGTAGTATATACAGTTAGATGCAAGTTGTTTGGGCTTCCCCTGGGCAAATCAGATATGTTGATTTTTGAAGTAAAAAGAAGTAAATGCAACCCCTGCAGCAAATAAAGTTTTCTTCAGATGTTAATGCACTTTTTATTTTGTGAAAAAAAATAAGTAAAGTAAGGAAAAATAGAAAATATATAAACGGTGATTGTGGTGTGTGCAAAGGTTTGGGCACCCTACTGCTTGTAAAACACTCAAAACATCATCAAATTGTTAGGCCTTAATTGACCAGTCAGGACTTGTTAGCTGATTATAATTGCAGAGCTCGATAAATGTTCTGACTCTTCAAACCTCAATAACCACGGGCTCCTCCAAGAAAAACTGACTGAGGATCTGAAAATGAAGCTAACCGACGCCCAGAAGGAGCAGGGAAGGCTACAGAGAATTATCAAAGAGCTTCCAGATTGTGATTTCCACTGTCCAAGATGGCATTCAGAAATGGCAGGAAGCATTACAAGGATACTACTGTACATATCAACACAATTCTGGATGTAAATGTCGGAGAGTCGGTCAAGGTCAACACTGGTCTTGTAGGATGCTCAAACTTTTGCACATGCCACAATTACTGTTTAATTATTTTCCATTTCTTTAAGGTCATCCTTCACCTACTTCAACACAGGAGTGACACTCAGGTTGAGCCGATCAATCACATCAATTGAGGGTCACACACTCAAAACCCAGAGTTTCCATATCAACCACTGAGCTCCCAGAGCGAGGACAATCTGAATATAATGATGTAACCGATATAGTAGATACCATTTTCTTGCACCATTATGAATGGATGTATTTGTTTGAATAAAAGGGGGAGCTCCTTTCTTTCAGTCTGACGTGAACCCTGGCAAATGCCGATGTCATGAAATCTTTATCACATGCATAAACCAGTGTGAATGTGCGGTATAAAACAAGCGCTCTTAATTGACACAAACGCAGAGTAATACCTCGCGGAGCAGCGTGAAAGCTTGAATAAATTCGACAAGGTTTACACTCTGAAAATCAATCTCCTCTTCCCTGCTTGATGAGTGTGGTGAACCTTTTTGACTAACATCTTAAATAAATGGAGATAGTGTTATTGATTCCAGCATAGTAGATGGAATTGACGCGAGGTGAGCTATCCGTCATAGAGAAATGTAATTCTCCATACATATTTAATGTTCATGAGTCAGGCTTTACTTTAGACATTAACACACCTACAATATTCAGTATTCAGTGGATGACTTGAGTAGAGGAAGATATTATCTTTTTAATTACATTTTCACCTCAGGCTCTCATTATACCTCAAGTGCTGTACATAATGAGCCAACATCTTAAATAAGTAAAGGTGATACTGCTATTGATTAGAAAGTGAAGACCTGAGGCAAGCTATCAGTCATAGAAAATGTACTTCTGAGTTCATGTTTAATGTGCGTGCCAGTTGGTCTCTTATAGACTCATTAGTCAGTATCCTCAAATAGCTTAAACAGAAAGAAATCATATTCATTACACTTTAACTGACTCCGTAACAGCAAATGGCTGCACTCAATAAAGCCAGAGTGTGTCCTTGGTGGTGTTTTGTCAATAGTAATGGAAAGGTCCGCCATGCAGTCTTGCTGTGACACGTTCACCTAGTTGAGCTCAGAGGGTTAAAGCTGCTGTATGTTGAAAATGGAAAATACATTACTTATCCATTATATGCGCAGGCACCACGTCACTGTTCGACTCCTGTGTTTTGATAGTGATCTAATGAACGCCGTTAGAAAGTATCCTTGGATTGCTTCTCTAGCGCCCACTCAGAGAGAGAGACAGAGAGAGAGAGAGAGAGAACGTGGAGAGGCTCCGCTGACGGAAACCCTCCACAGCGCAGTATCTACAGGTGAACCAGAGGTGATTATGGATGATTTATTGATTGTGAGATTGTAAGGGGGCAAGAAAGAGCAGACCCATAAAGCCTTGTGGTAATGGTGACCCTTAAGCATGCGTGACCTCTGAGGAAATCAGGCCAATTGTAAGGGCTCGCAACAATTAAGCTACTTGTCCTTGCTCTGCAATCACACCAGGTCTCCATTATGCAGAGAGTAATATTTTGTGTATCTTTTTTTCACATAGTCATTAAACACAAATTAACCACTTGTATGTATCTGTGTTCAAGTCTGTCTGCTAGAAATTACATTCATATTAAACTGATTTGTTATTTTGTGATGACTCATAACCTGACAGCACTTTGTCAGGGGAGACCAGGGTTTGCATCCTGCAGCCTGGTGTTTTGGCTCTTTTCTTTTTAGCTGTTTTGCATCTTGTTTTACTCACTTTGTGTCTCTTCTTGGTCTTGTTATAACTTTTGTAGTTACCATGTGTAAAGTCATGCTCATTTTGTGTCTCCTTGTGGTTCTTTTGCATCTCTTCGTACTTCTTCTGCATCTCTCTGTAGGTTTTTTGTGTCAATTTTTCCTCATTATATGTCTCTTTGTGGTTGCTTTGTTTCTCATTGTAGTCATTTGACTGACTTTCCAACAAGGAATATAAACTTCATTCAGAGGCTGTGGTCCAGAGGCCCCTGACTCCATTTGAACCCTGGGCTTGTGGCCAGTAGGCCTGCTCAGTAATCCATCCATGGGTCAGCGGTGCTTTCAGGCTGTTGCTTGTCCAAGCTGTTGCTTGTCCAAGCTGTTAAATTCAGTTCAGCACAACACTAACCAATACAAGCACTGCACATAAGGCTATAATCTCACAGCAGATGATTGATTATGTGGCTCTTAATAAGCTTTTAATGAGGAAGTAACAGACTTTAAGTCACAGCTGAGGTGACGACGGTGCTCTCAGTTACTAGTGAGTGGAGCTCCACCATGGCAGTTCATTCAGAGTAGTCAGATCAACACATGTACCGAACAGCTCAAGCTGGGAACTGTGTGGAGAATTAGAGAAAAGATGCCTGTCAGTGTTTGTTTAATTAGATGTAACAATTAAATGGCCATTAGCAAGTAATGCAAACATTTGTAGCCTATATTATTTACTGAAATCATTTCTGAAAATGTGTCTCTTTAAAATTTCGTAGAGGGAAAAAACCATCATCTTCTTATGGAGGGTCAGGGTAAGAAGCAGAGCTCCTTTTGGCCACAGACCTCTAATGAACATTTTTTAGTCATTTGATTATTGTCAGTTTTAGTCGAGGCTAAAGCTATCTTTTATGTGTTACCATGGTTACGAGTTGTTCTCATCTATTACAAGTTTGGCAGTAAAGCCACTGTCAACCTTGCTCCATCAGACTCTAATGGTTTACAGTCTGGTTCAGCACCTTAGTTAATGCACGGACATGAGAGTGGTATCGATCTTAACCCTCTGCAAAAAAAAAAAAAAAAAAAAAAAAAAGGGCAATAAAGACATTTCCTGAAATGTCAAACTATCTGAATCCAAACTGTAATCATGTCCCTGAAACACAAATTTCCAGTTTTGTCACTATTACTGACAAAAAAAAAAAAAAAACATAAAAGAATGGCCACATTTGATGTCCGACATTGTTTTAATGCAACGCCTTTCTGTCACAAAGGTGCTTGTATTTTGCTAAAACATAGCTTCCATTCAGCTCCTCTTTGAGTTGTTGTCATTGTTGTTTGTGAAATCGAAGCCGCAGCCACTTACCGGTTAAAACAGCACCTAGACATTTGTTTGTTTGACTCCAGCAGAAAATTGCTCTATGCCGTTCAGCATTTGTTATGATTGTTTTGTTTTCAACAACAATTTGTGCTCAGTGGATCAATTTGGCTTTGTTTTCTATGTTTGTTTTATTTTATATTATCATAATTTGCACCCAAAACTCTGAGTGGGACTCCATGTTTGTGCAGATTGTTTCCTTATGTTTTTTTAATGTATATGTAAGTGTATCTTGACTTCTTCTCTTCACCTAACTGGCTTCACCTATTTCATTAACCTAGTTTTATTCTTCAGATCCACACATAACTCACTTTTTCAAATATTCACAAAACATAAAAGAAGAAAACCACAACACAAGACCTGAACATGCAATAACAATCAATATAAAGTGAAATATAGTAAAACAAAATAACATCTAAATAACATGTAACACAAACAAGGTTCACTTCACTGACATTGTCAGCAACAAATGCGCATGCTCTTGGATACAAGGAGCCAAAGATTTTTTTGCATTAGCAAAAATGTTAGCAAAGAAAAGATGTTACATGATTTTATACTGTAAACAAATAATTTAAAAACTCTCAGGCAACAACATGTTGATAACCTTCACTCTTTATTTCAAATATTTAGAGGTAAATATTTAACTTAACTAATTTGTGTTACCAAAATCAGAATCATACGTCCTCTTGTACTACAACTCTTTAGTCTACTGTAGCCGCATCTTTGTTTACATCATAATCATCTCAAACAAATAAGACTGTCCTCCTGTACTAACAAAAGAGCCCAGGTTGTCCGTGCAGCTGGTTTTTACGACCCACAGTTACGTTTTGTTGTTAGGCGACATCTAGCGGCTGTAGTAATTACGACAGGAGCAAAGTGAAGAGTGTGGTCACGTAGTATAAAGAGAGACAAAGTCCTCGTTAGGAGGAAGTTGTGATGGATTAGTTTGTTTTTTTTTATCCACGTCTGTTCGACAGCTAACCCGAGTTGTTATTATTGTAACCATGGCAACAGAGATCACCTAATGTTGAGGAAGTACATATTTTAAACCCAAATCACGAACCAAGTAGTTTTTGTGCCCAAACCTAACCAAGCCATGATCGTTACTATAGTAACCACGGCGACGATCGGTACGCCGCCCTCGGCACAGTCCGCGTATTTATTATTGTAACCGTGACAACCGAGATCCGGTACGCCTGCCGCCATAGGAGTGCTAATTCAGGAGATACGCCTATGGGTTGTATCAGAGGCTTAAAAAAAAAAAACGACCTCTGTGTGTGTGTGTGTGTGTGTGTGTGTGTGTGTGTGTGTGTGTGTGTGTGTGTGTGTGTGTGTGTGTGTGTGTGTGTGTGTGTGTTCAGGCTGGAGATCGTTCAAATGAGTAACTGACACTACAGGGTGATCAGACAATAATTACAGATCTCATCATCAGAGCAGCTTGACCTCCGACCCCGATCTGGTGATTTCCTGTGATGTCACTTCCTCACTACCTGCAGCGTCATCTTCCTGCTCTTAGCTGTTGTGTTCAGTGCCGGTTCATTCTCTTCACCGATGTCTGTGCTGACAGATCACTGCCGTGTGTTTGTGACTGTTAGGATGTATCTCTGCCTCATGACACGTTGGGATCTTAAGTCCATCTGCTGCAGTGGGCTCAGGTAAATGTTCTTTCATCAGCTCTCACTGCTTCCAGCCTTTCCTCTCTAGCAGTACATTGCTCTTTGGGCAGTGAGTGCTGGAGATGGTTAAAGCATCAAGCTTCATCAAAAGCTTTGAAATCACTTGAGCTGTAGCGGGTGAAAGTAATTGCTGGAATCAAGGAACATGGTCACATTTCCACAATAAAATCCCGCAGATCGAGAAGCACAAGCAGCCAGACCATCAGACGGGTTAAAAAAAATAGGTCATCGGGTTTGCTGGATTATATAAATCACTTTACATTGAGGTAAAACTGAATGCACAACTACAGCAAGCACGGGTAGGTCAAAGTTTCCAGGAAGTTACATCAGATTGGGTTTTATTTTAACTGTTCACAGTGGTCTTTCTGGGGTTTGTTTAAAACCTGTCTGATCATCTGACTGCTCTCGCCACAATGGACCTATTTTAAGCAGCGGTTCACTCGAGAGAAACTACCACTGAGGGGTAACAACAGCGGGGTATAACAGCCCTGCAGTAAACACTGCCTTGGTGAAGCTAAAAATTCAATTTGTTGACATCGTCAGAGAAGTGTCATTTTTCCAGGCTCGAATTAGCCGTGGTGTTGTATTGTATTGCATGATATTGCAAGGTGCACCCAGTGTCTTCTCCCTCCCTCTTTATATGTAAGCGAAGTGTGGGTGCAGTCACAGAGACAAATGGTTCGGTACATCTCGCAATTGAATGCAATTACTATGTGTGTGTTGTGTTAGATTGTACATGTGCTCAGCCACTGAAAGTCTAAATAAAGCTAAAGGGTCTTGGTTCACTGGGCAAGTCAGTGAGGTAAACATAAGGCTGTAGTTAAGTTGTTGTCTTCTGTGTGTTCGAGCTGTCTTTGTTGCATTTAAAGCCTCACCATCTTTAATCCATGTTTTTTTTTTTGTGTGTGTGTGTGTGCCTGTGGGATTTAATATGACCCTGTGAAGAATCGTGTGCTTCCTCACAGGAAGTTTGTCTGTTTTTTTAGCTCCATGTATACTGTTGCAGGGCAGCGAGTGATATGACCAAGCCAAGCAGTCATGTTAAGAGCTGCTGCAGGGTATGGAGAGGAAGCCCAAGGCCATGCTTATGATGCTGGAGTTCAAGAGCGTGTTAGTCGTCGGCGTGTTTGTTGTCGACAGGTTGGCCCGGGGGGGGGGGTTGAAAGCTCTTGGCTGCGGTATCTCAGCTAATCTGTTGTCCACATTGATTGAAGAGGAGTCTTATTTTAGCAGATGGAACATGGCTAAGAGCACTGTATACCTGTAACCAAAGACTTATTACTGCCCCTTTGTTGAACCACATGTGGAAAGAAATGCAAATATCCATATCAACATTTGATTCAGTTCTATGATGTGGATGTATGATGATGTTTTTTCTTTTTTGTTTTTTTCAATTCATCAGAATTTTCCCTCTGCTGTTGTTCCTGAACAAAACATATTTTCTGTATTTAAACCCACTATCCATTTATTTTTTCCCTCTTTGTTTTGCTGCCCTCCAGAAACACTGGCACGCACCAAACAACGGAATAAATAAATAATGTAAGTAATAATGTGCTGTACATATAAAATAGATACAATATTTAGTTTTAATTAAAAGCAAATGTTGAGCTGTTTATCGTCATGAGAGATTTTAAATAATGCATGTTAGTACTAATGGTGGCTCTTCTCTTGGTTTTCCATTGTTTCACAACTTTTTTTTTTTTTTGCACAGATCAGATCGTGTTTCTGTTCTCTTTGGGGGAAAAAAAAAAAAAAAAAAAAAAAAGGATATTCAGAATTGATTTTTGGGAAATTATTGCCACAAGTATAAATCCTCTTTTTACCTGTTCATATTGACCTTTTTATTCATAGGGCTGGGAATTTCAACCTCCGGAGAATTGTACTAACAAATTCGTCTGTGCATGACATTCTGTCTTTCTTTGTTGTATTTTATCCGATGGAGGGGGAGGGTGGGGTGGGGGGGTTTGCAGATTTTGGAAACTGTGTACAGAATTGGACTTGTTTTGTGCTGCAGTCTTATCTATGAGAAATGCAAATACTGTTCAGATGTTGCAACCCCACTTCTGCCAGTTAGACCTCCATGGAAAGCGCCTCCTCTCCTTCTGTGACTCGCAACAGATTGGCAGTGAAGCAGGTGCTAGAGTGCCTTTCTGTGGCCTGATTAGGAAGTGCACGGACTCCTTCACACAGAGAATCCTGTATTTAAAGGATCGTGGTGACAAAAACATTGCATCGACATTGAGGATATTGAATGTGGTGTGAGTGACAAACTGGGGGAGACTCGTTTGCTCTGACTGTATCTGCAGCTTCCACTTTAAAATGCACAGCTGCTGACTTTAACAAGACCTCCAACCACACAGTAACATATTGATCGTCCTGTGATCAAGCGCTGTGTTCGGCGCTGAATGTTTCTTTTATTTATTCGTTAGGTGACTGATAGCTTTGGCCAACAACACTCAAAAAGCAGAACCTCTGTGAGATAATTGCCCGTTCTGTAAATGACTGTAATTTGAGTTGAACATTAGTAATTAGTGTCACCAAATGTAAAGATTTTCATTAGCCTGGGTGTAATTAACCATTTTGAATGATTTAGGTTCTTTTTTTATTGACATTTAGCACAATACATGAGAATCCTGAATATCAACCTAATGGATCTTATTAGCCATGTCCTCTAGACGAAGGTGATTTAATCAAAGCAGACTTGATTTATATACCCCGCCCCTTCCTTTCTTCTTCCACCCCCCCACCCCCCATTCACTCTCCTCTCTCTGCTTCTTGCGCTCTCTCACACCGAGGCAGCTGGGGATTCATTTGTCTTGCTGATTAATGATGAGAACCATATCCTCCACAACACCAGTAAATTAAAAGAGATTGGGGACAGAGAGAAAGAACATCAAGGTCCATTCATCCCAATCAAATTTCACAGTAGGTCCAATTCATCCTAAGCTTTATTTGTATTGTCTGTTATACAAACACAAAAAGCACTAGTCATTCACTTTCTCCTCCCAGACCCTCTCTGGCAGTCTGGGGATTTCATCTGGCAACCTTCCAGTTGCATGCTCATTTTTCCAGCCTTCAGGATACAACCATACCGACTGCTTCACTGCTATGAAAGCTGTTTCTGGCTTTAATTGTTCGTCAGCTGCAGCTACGGCTTCCTGATAGCAGCGTTACCCCTGTGTGTGCAGTCTTCATGTTTTAACCATGTCTGTTTTTGGTGTCCTGCAATCTAAAGTAGAAGTACAGTCATTGGAGACTATATGATGTACTGTATGTACATGTTGTCTGCGATGGAGTGTGTTACTGTATCATACACAGAGATGTAGTGTGGTGCAGGATATACCATGTAAAGCATGTGTACCAACAAACTTTAAAAAGAGTCTACAGCCATGCTAGAAGCACCTGTGAGGTCAAGCCAATACTGATGTAACGGTAAACTGCAGTTCTTAGAATGGCCACTTGAGCAGAAATAAACATGTTTATAGCGTGGCACAAAATACGGTTTAGGTCTCTATTGTTAATTTCCTCCTTCAAGGCAACTGTACGAGGGGTGAATTTATATGTATATATACATATAACTCACTTGTTTAGATTTTATCGAGGCTTAGAGTTATGCATGCATCAAAGTCGCAGCTCCACACACGCCCCGCCTCTTTCTGGATCAGACAGTAGTTGGGCGGAGTCAGGCACTGCCAAGATGGCGCCTATGTCCATCTAGTTTTTGATACAGGAATAGCAGTGTCTAACATCAGCATGCTCACAATGAGTCCATCCCAAATACCCACACTTTCACTTGTGTATGACGTTTTATGGCAATGCATCTAACGGCCGCAGAGATATTTCACTGCTAATTAAAACAGGTGCTAAATAAAAAACCAGTGGATCACCAAAGTCATTAGGATTCGTTCTCTGTTAAAAATTTTATTGTAATCCACCCAGAAGTTGTGAAGATGACTCAGACTAAAGCGGTCGACCGACCGACTGACTGACAATGACACGGATGCTTCACCGTTTGTTGCAGAAGAGCAGCTTTAGCTTGTCGCGTCAGATTCAGGTGTTTAATGAATGGACCTGATACCAAGAGCATCATCAGAATCTAAATGTTTGCACATACAGTTGTTGTTTCTTCTTTCACTTCCATCTGATCGTCATGGTGATAGTGGCTCTCCACCATACAGTATATTTATAGCCTTCACAACGCACCAGATTAAACTCTGCTGTTATCAAAAAAATCCAGAATTTAATCAGCTGAAAATCCTCTATCTGCATTTTATATACTCTTGCAATTGTATATTATACACATATTAAGCAAAGACTCCATGCACAGTAATCCATTTTAATCTGTAATGACATAATTTTTATGTTCCGAGTTACAGCTGCGGTTTATATACAGAGACTATCAACTGTTTATAATCTGTTTTGTGTTATTGTCGTAATGGTTTGACACAGCTTTTATATCATTTCCTTCCCCGCTGTATCATATTACTGCAGCTGTTGCAACAAACCATTTCCCAACATTAGGAATCAATAGCTTTTCATCTTATTGCATTTGTTTGACTACTGACTTCTCAGCTCTCAGCAGCGCCGTGCAGTGTATGGACACTATTTGTGCGTTGTTCAGGGACTCAAACACACCCCTACATTTTTTTCAATTATCCTCACAGCATTTTGGCAGCTTCCCAAAATGCATAAGACATGTCAAGTGACTGGCGTCCAGAGGAAATAGAGGGGAGTTCTGAGAAGCATTCAGGTCACATCTCCCTAATTAATACTGCTTCCCTCTGCTGTTATGAAATCAAGTGTACATTCCACCTTTTTCTTTTTTTTTCTTCTTGCGTGTTCATTTCTTCCATCTGTTTTACCTGCCACTGCCTTCAAAGTCACCAGAGCCTCATCTGGGTTCAAAAGACGAGGAGTTATACGGTTGACGGTTTGAAACTGTGCAGGAAGCAGCAGGAATGAGTATTAGATGGTCTCTGAGGTTCATAACCCGCTGACATCCACCGATTCATTGATATCTATAAAAAAAATCAAATTTGAAAAGAAAGAAACGAAAAAAGGAAGTAATTAAGAAGGGCAAGGATGTGAAAATTCATCTGCATGACCAGAAGTTTGATTTGGCACCATCGACGCAGCTTATGATGAGTGCAACAGAAGCACTGATGCAAAACTTTGCCTCTGGTTGAAGTAGAAGTGATATTTTAACAAAAACCGAGCAGTAACCATCACATCAACCTGCTCAGCACTGCAGCTCAGCTACTAGTGTTGTGCTCTTTATGTCCTTTTCGTCTCTTTTGTGAAGGACGGCAAACATCTTCTCTGAAAGCTACGTTAACCTCATGATCTATATCACCACAGGGAAAGTCAGGGGAGCATCAAAACGGTTACAATCCATCCTGAAGGTTACCCGAACGTCTGCACCACATTTTACGGGACTTCATCCAATAGTTGTCAAGACGTTTCTCTAAAAGCCTAAAGGTGGCGCTAAAGGTGATCACCGCAGTCTAAGGGATTCAACCTGCTGTCGGTGCCAAATTCCTCTGCAATCTATTTAACAGGTGTTCACAGATTTCAGTCCGGACCAACACGCTGATATTGACATTGCTATTGAGCCATGCCACTGATGCCGAGTCACTGGAGTCCAAAAATCATTAGACATCAGCATGGCTAATGCTCAGTATCAATAAATATTAAAGGATCAATATGCAAATTTTCCACTTAATCCATCTGTAATTGTCATATCATAACGTCCATTTTACATCTCATGATACAGTCACATAGAGTCAGAAAGAGCCACAAATTTTCTAAATAAAGTCAAAGCTGCTTTGATGCCTAGAATATTTCTTACTGCTACTTGATCTGTAAGTGCAGAATCAGTATCTACAGTTTGTGGCAGTTTGACTTTTGAATACATTTGATTTAGTATCATACTTTTCAGTGTTTAGTATAAATCTCCATTATAAACTCCTGAATACATTTTATTCAATGTAAAATCGTTTTTATATTAACTTTTTAATTCTTTATATTATCTTTCAGGATGCCGTTTTTCCACAGTTTCTTTGCTTTATATCAATATTTCTATTTTTTTTTTTTTAAATATACAGTATATTGCTATTTTTTTTTAAGTTTTGTGCGTTTAATTTGCATCTCATTCTCTGAAAACATTTTTTCATCCATTAAGCCAGTGAGCCGCCTTTAAACTTAGCTGCCACCTTTTCAATTACTAAGCCAGTTTGTTTGTGGGGTTCACCGTTGAAGGATTTATCAGCAAAACACTCATTGTAACCGCTCAACAAATACACTTTTCAGTCATTTTTCCTTCAGTCTCGGCTCTTTTGTCTACCCTCTGCTACTCTGGGACCTTTGCGCACCTCACCCTTTCATTGTTTGGACGTTGATCTGACCTCTTCCAGCCTCTATTTCGTTTTTCGATGGAAGTAATGTGCAAGGTGTCAAGGAGGAAAAAGGGAACATTTTATATTAGCTCCTGTGAATGAAAATGGCCATTCAGCTGAAGCCTGAGGAAGTTCTTTTAGTGTAAAAGGGCATCTCTGCTGCACTTCCTGCTAACCCAGGGTCATTGTGAGAAGGCAACACAATGTCGAAGAGGCCAGCGGTGAAATAACATCCTCTGATGCTTCCACTGACAGCCAAAGTGAGAACACCTTGCACTGAGAAACACAATTATATATCTAACTAGGAAGCAACATACTTACATCTTCACAGCTTGCTTTATATGTCATTACTTACAGATGTCATCATGTGCATATATTGAGGGAATAATTATTTTAATTACCTTTAGAAAGACAAACTGTGTGGAAATCATCAAGTTAAGATTAAAATTTCAAGTATGTAATTTAAATACTGAAACCAACAACCCCCAGATTGGATTAGACAGGTTTTATTTCACTTTAAAGCATCCATTGCAGCATTGGTCGTTTGTTAAAACAGCATAAGATATCGCTGAGCCTTCGTGGGTGCAATGAGTGTCCTCTCTAGAAAAATTATGATGTCATACCACATACAGTAGATATTACAGTACACCACATTACCCACTGTCCCTGAATGTGCTGCCCACTTCCATGAGTCAGTGCAGTATGGTTCAGCAGTCTTTGACTTATTCCATGCTGAGTCAGTGTGAGCAGATTGTTTTTCGTACAAATATGTGTGACCAGATGAATTTTGTGGAGCCATTAACTATACTGTAGGTGTGCATGGGCATAAGATTTGTGTAGTCCTCAGAGATCTCGCTAACGCCACACAGTCGCAACTATCTGCAAACGTATCCTGTCGTGTTACGTCATAAAACCTGCTTGTATTTGTGTAAATCTGCAGTGTAATTAAAAATACGCTCTTCTGGAGTCACTGCAGTATCTCTGTGGTATCATGGTTTACTTTTTGACAGGTCCTGACTTCGGTTAAATCTCATTTAAGATTCACGTACGTATGTTAGCTAGCTGATTAGCCACTCGCTGATCAGCTGATAGGTTTGACTTCTGTCGACACACGGAGTCAAGAAAGCTGCTGTACTGCACATGTACAAATTAAACTTTAACATAAAATGACTTTTACTTTCCTCTGCATTGTGATATCCTTAGTGTCAGACTACTTCCTGGTTCTGGTCCCGTCTCCTTTAACAATGACATTGTGCTCATATCATTAAATTTTTTTATGCCTCTGTACATAATGTCCGTCTGTCCCAGTCTTTTGGTAACACCCTGAGGGAATTGCTTTAAAGTTGGCACAAACGTTCACTTAGACTCGAGGATGAACTGATTAAAGTTTTGGCGGACAAAGTCAAAGGTCAAGATCACTGTGACCTCACAAAACATGTCTTTGGCCACAACTCCAGAATTCATGAGTTAATTCTGATGAAATACTTTTAATACTTTCTATTAAATCCCTTCAAAGAGTCTGGGCAGACATGGATGCAAACTGCAACTCAACTGCTTGGCGAAGGCGCACAACCACGAGGTGGTAATTCTAGTTGGACATAGTTTCAGCTGAGCAACTGGTGTCTGGCTTATGTTGCCACAGCAGTATACCATCAATTCATACCAAGAGCAGAAATGTAATGAGTGAATCACTCATTATCAGATGTGTTCTCATTTGGTATCTGCTTCAAGCTTACTTTCACAGCCAGAAACACTAATACCACAGATGATGGCGCAGCACTCAAAGCTCAGCGGTACAACAACAGGGTGTCAGGGTTGCAAGCTCTACAAACATTGGCTTATTTCTAACTGTAGAACACACACACGGTAACACACGCACACACGCACACCCCCACCACCACCGCCACCGCCATCGTTGCTGCCTCCAGCATGTGCTATTTTGCCAACTGCAACCCTGGGCAAGATAATAAGATGGCTAGCAGACAATTTGTCAATATTTCTGTCTTGGCTCAGAGTGCGCCTGGCCGGCTGCTTACTGATAGATGTGTTGACTGAATTTTTTTTTTTTTTTTTCCACAGGAGCTCTGCCCTGGTTTGCCAGACTACGTGAGAGCAAGTAGAGGCAAGTGTACTGGGAGGAGAGAAGGGCTCACTAATGCAAAGCAGTTCATTAAAATCAAGCACAAAGGATCTATCAGGGGGGAGGGATGCTGCTAATCAGTGCCTGTGGTTAGTCCGGCAATATGTAAAAAGGAGACAGTACACTCCTCAGCTGTGATCTTGTCAGGGGAGCAGCGGAGTTGGTTGATGCTAAGGAGGCCGTGCAGATGATTGATTTTCCAGAAGGATGCTTTGAAACTTTGCTCTTGGTCTGCCATCTGATTAACATACACAGCATTATTCATGTCATGAATATACAAGGAGGCGAGGAACAAATAAATACTGACATGCATTCAGGAGCTGATAAATATTAAATGGAGCACACATGGCTTCAGATTTTACCATTTCATAATTTGAAGATTCAAGCTGTGAGGCCCCTAGCCAAGGTCTAATCTTGGCTTTAAACAGGTTGAGCAGCCAAGTGAGGAGATCAAAACTTCTTCGCAAACATCATATTTGTGCTTTAGTTAGGTGTCATGAATACTGGATTTCTTTTTCTGGTATAATCATTAGAAGTTTGCAGATTTATTCAGTTTCTTCAGACTTGTCACACAGCACCACAGAACTAAGCAGCCTCTTTTTTGTTTTCATATAAGACTCTTCTTTACATTTCAAATAGAAATTGTGATGCTGAGGATTTTTTATACAAACAAATTATATCTTTCACTTTTTTAACACCAGTCTAGAAACTGTTTGTGTTGTTTGGGTCAGGCAGTTTCTTCTTTCAGTATGTGCTCCAAGTTTAGATTTGTTCAGGACTCAGATGTCTTAGTTTTGCTAACACAAAGTACTGATGGGAATGTCATTAGTTTTGAAGGTACTGTGGTTATAAAGCAATGTGTTGAACAAATTGAAATGTTGACCAGATGATGGCGCTAGATGGAAAGTTAAAGGAATAGTTTGACATTTTGGGAATTACGTTTATTTGTGAGGTTGAAATTCAGCGTTTGGACAACCTCTGCAGCCTTTTCCTTTAAACACTTGAAATTACTAAAGTAAGACAATCAAATCGTTCTGCACTGATTAATAAAAACTCCCTAAAAGCTTTATTGATGACTAAATTCAGGTTTGTCTAGATGCTTGTAAAATAGTTTATTTTGAGGGACAAAGTGCAAAGGCAAATGTCTGTTTTGATGTGAATAAAACCTAACAGCACTAACACTGCTGAGTATGTGCTCTCACGGTTTAGACATCACCTCATCTGTGCAAACACCTACACTTTATGCAAACATGCACTACAGAGCAAGTTCAGAGCCCAATGGCAGCTGATCCACCTGTGTCTCCGACACTGATTCAGATAATGATCTCTCATTCATTAAATGTTTCCTTAAGTCCTCCTTTCACACACCACCATCAGCTTTTGTTGCATTTACTTACTGTGAGCAGCGCTACGTCTTCAGAGCAGTCCGGAGGCTACAGCGAGTGGCTATCGGAAAGTGACGAGATGGGCTGGGGCTAGCTGGTTAGCATGCTAACTTCAGTAGAAGAAAAGAGTAAAGGAATAAAGTTAGATGCTGAACTCGCAATGTTTCTTGTAGCCTGGTGAGTAAACAGCAGGTAACGCTAATGTTAGCTATGTAGCTGTAGCAAAACTTAGCTCCTTTAAAACTAGTCTCAAATTAGTCCCACAAAAGGTGATCAGGGACACAGATTTCTCGGTACACATGCACCTATACCAAGTCAAAAACAACTGCTTATGATGAACAGTGTACATTACTTGTACTAAAATAAATGTACTAATTGAATAAATGTACTTAATATATGATTAAGAGAAATGTTGAACTTCCTCTGTATGTTTAAACTTCCAATGAATCGTTGCCTCATACAGTTTTTGTTTATGTTACATATCAAGTTAAGGACACTACATAGAATATTGTACAAAATGACACACAATAAAACACTTATTCTTTGCGAGGCGTTCCAGAAAAGCAGTAGTTTTACATTTGCTCCCTATATTGGCACATCCTGGCTGCTGTACGTTCACTACTACTACTCTGTTTATGGGGCATCCGCCGTGTGCTGTGGACGCCAAATGATGCGTGTCATTCTTTGTGTGTGTTGCACTTGATAACTGAGTTGTCTACAGTATGGAGAAAATACTCTAAAATATAGACCACAGGGAGAAAATGTATAATTTAAGTTTACTGGAAAGTAAAAGAAAAGTCAAGTCAGCATTTAATTGAGGCCAAGGAAAGTCTGAACCAAAATAGATTTGAAAAATAAGAAAGTTCTGAGACCAAAAAAGTTGCATCTAAGACCAGAATCCTGTTCTGACTCAAACTCCAGAGAGAATCTAAAAGTAAAAGTATTTCCTGCACTTGCCTAGGTGTCTTGTATATGCATCACAGAGGTTATTAGCCCAAAGTCTGGGGTTGTTGCCTTTGAATCATTTAAGGGTCAGTGTTTGAAGCTCCTTGATATAATGATCCTTGGCAACTCTGAGAGTTCAAAGTAAATTGGCAAGGTTAAAAAAGGCTTTTCTGCCACTGAACAAAATAGAGAAATCAGCCAGCTATGTGTAATAGAATTTTCATCAGTGCTCAACCAGTCTCTCAAATGGGTTATATAAGATAATGGCTGCACGGGTTCATTACCTCCTTGTCAAATTAAATTTCTTTTTCTCCTCCAGGCAGATTGGATAGTGATTACAGATCTAACCAAAAGAAGGCTCTAACTTTCACTCTGTAAAACTGGGACAGGGCCACAATGATAGCAAAATTAGTCTATTTCATCTAAAGACCTTTGTTGTAAGCTGACCCATTCTCATCACAAAGAGAAGGGGTGTTTAATGTGGTAGCACTGTGGCTTGCCTTTGTTTGCCTTTCTCACTTTCATTGTGTTATTCTTGTACCTCTTAAGTGAAGTGTCTTTCTTGAAAATGCATACGCCAACAAGTGGCATTTACTTGAATAAAACAAAAATCAGCAGATGAGACGTTGCTGTAGGGCTTAATGGATTCTTTGTCATTGTTTTTGCTTGAAGGAAAAGAAAAGTGTAAATGCTGTGTTGAAAACACAGACACTCTAAACTCAGCTGACAATACATTTTAATTTTTAATTTAACCTTTATTTAACCAGGAAAGCTCCACTGAGATTAAGAAACTCTTTTTCAAGGTAGACCTGGCCAGCGCAGGCAGCAGCACAAATAAAAACACAGAGCTGCAGACAGCAAACACAACAGGAGACAAAATAAAAGAATTAAAAAATCAAGCATACCTCATATTTCAAGGTTTCATTTCACAACCAAGTCAGTTAAAAACAATGACATCTCAAGGAATCTGCCTCTAGTGCTTTCATTTTGGATTTAAACGCATTAAAAGGAGCTGCTTGTAATTTTTGCTATTGCTACATTAGCCAGCATTAGCATTAACAGCTGTTTACTAACCAGTCTGGAAAAACCGTTGGGAAACGTTCAGTAACAAACTTCATCCCTTTACTCAACAAAAACAAAAAAGCAATGCCAGTGTTAACGCTTGTCTCTATCACGTCTTTTATTCTACTCAAGTTAGCATGCTAACCAGCTAGCCCTGGCCCGCTTCCGTCACTTTGTGAAAGCTGCTGAACATTTACTTTATGTTATCTTTTCTGTATTTCTTTATTTTCCCATTTGAAGTTGGATGCCTTTTGAATCTGATTCATAAAAAAAAAAAAATGGAAGAGAGAAAGAGAGAAAAAGAGAGAGAAAGAGAGAGAGAGATGTCAATCACTCAGGTCAGGCACTGACGCCTGAAGCGTGTGGAGAAAATCTGCTCAGAATTGCTGTACAGTCTGGATTTGGGACACAGCTAATGAGTCTGCAGCCTCTGCAGCTTTGTTAGGCTGCTCTGCAGAGTGGTGCTTTGAGCTAAACTCTAATGTAAGCTTACTAGCATTGCTTTGAAAAAAAAAACACACTGAAAATCTAAAGGATTATAACTTTATGCCTTAATATCAGAGTCCTAGTTTTCAAATTAAATGCAGATAATAAACGAAAGTTTGAGAATTACTTTTGAGAACCTTGATCTTTGCTACTATATTCTGACTTTGTATCAGCTGAGACCAAAGGTAGAGGTTTTCATTTTCCGTGGAAACATTGTTCTTTCAAGTACATTTTAATTTCAATTTGTTGGAAAATCTGAAAAGCAATAAAAATACTGAGTTCTGTGGCACCTTTCCTGACAAAAGGAAAGAAAAAATGCTTTTTATTACCTTTTTTTATTTATTTATTACCTTGGATGGATTGAAAATAATGGCCAATGTGTTTTGGCCATGGACTGGCCTTCAACACTGGGGAAGTACTAAATAAAGTGAACGAAGCTGCTAAAAAGCTTGAGAGAACCACCTCCAAAATGCATTTTCTTTTACCCCTCTGTGAGGAAGAATTACATCAGACTGTAGCTGTCAGGATGAGCAGGATCTACAAACAGACAGCTTCAAAGAGATGGAGGTGCCACCTGTGTCATGAATGAACTTTAATCATCAGAGTGGAATGGGTGGAGCATGTTGTGCCCAGAAGGCAATTTGCATTTTAATATGGTTTAAGTTGTTTGATTTAGCAGTGTGTGGATATTTTTGACCAGCCAAATCTCATCACTGCAAATAATAGCTCACTGAGGAGCTCGCTAACTGATGGCAGTCTACAGATTATTCAAAACCACTGATGAGGGTGAGATGAACTGTGGGAGTCCATGAAAAACACATTTTCCTAATAATTACTTTTGTTGGGAAACCTTTTTCCCATTTCCTTGCCTGACACTGAAATGCAGGAAACCTCAGACCATTCACCGTTTCTGAAAAGGGAACAAGGCAATGTCCATCTTGATCGTCAGTCACCTAGCAACAGTGATCGCACAACTCTAACTGCTTGAATACCAAGCATATTGTGCTATTGACTCCTCATGTTGAAAACACAACCCCCAAGTTTCATTTGAAGGCAGCATTATTCGTGGAGGGAGCATGTTATACTAGGAGTATACTGTATTATTGCTGCCTGTAACAAAATGAACACTTCCACTCTTGTCTTTATTAAAAGATAATTCAAGAAAAAAGAAATAAACTGGGATTATTTGTTATTATGTTGCTTTTAAACACTAAGTTTTAAATTTAGTCTTTTTTTTCTTTTCTTTTTTTTTAATTTTAGAAGTTTCAGAATAAAAAATATTCTTGCCTGTAATTGAAAGACATTTCTTATCATTAAGTATCTTTCTGTGTGTGAGTAACTGCTGTAACTCTGCTCAAAGGGAATGGGGTCGGGACTCTTGAAAGGAGGCAGGAAGATGGAGAAGGGAAGATGAGATGGGAAGTGAGTCCAAGTTTTGGTGACCAAGTGTTTCGAGTCGTAAATAAGTCATTATGTGCTCTGTGGTTGAAATAGTTCATTTAAAGACATAAAGATTTATTTATTATCATGAAATAAACTTTATGACACTAAAATCCAACTTAAATCCAAGTAAAGTCACGAGTGTAAGTGTGGGGTTGCTTTTGTGATTTGGCAGGTCTATTAGCTATTAGATTGTTGAGTCAGGTCTGACTCAAGTCCAAAGCTAAAGCACCACTGAGTATTGAATCAGCAGTCAACAGATGGACAGAGGGGGCTGCGGTTAGAGGTAGAAATTACATATTTCTTTTTTTTTTCTTTTGTTCTGTTGAGTTCAACCAGTTCAACACAAGCTGTTCATGAGGTTATCCGCTCCTCACCGGCCACCTCTCTGCAGCAGCTCTGCAGTCCTTTTAGTTAGCTTTTAAGCAGGGAGCAGCAACGTGCTGTGTGTTTCTGCTGAGTCAGGGGAGCTCCAATTCACAAAGCTATACTGACTGGGTCAGTGACAATAATGCTTCAGTACACTCGGTTCATCTAGAAGATTCAATGTTAAAGATTAGTCTGTTCCTCTGAGTCTGCCGGATGTATAACAAGGTCATTGTTTGCTGATGTGTTAGTCATAAGAGCTAGAGAAGGGGGTTATAAAATATGAAGACCAAGCAGAAACCTCTGGGGCTGAGGGATGAAGCCAACGTGGAACTGCTAAAAACTGCAGTTCCTTGAATGGCCACTTGAGGCTCAATCCCCATAGACTCCCATGTTAAAATGCCCATCTTTACAGCAGAAATCAACATGTTTACAGCCTGGTGCAAGCAACAGTTTTGGTCACTATAGCTAATTTCCTTCTTCATGACAACTGTACAGGGGGGGAATTTATATATAACTCACCCATTTAAATTTTATTAAGGCTTGAAGTTATTTATAATTGAGGGCGTGGCACGCTGAGTGACTGGTGGGTGAGGGTGGAGCAGCCCACTCTGAGCTTCAGTACCGCTCTTCAGAAACCTACGGGTGACCTCACGGAGGCTACAGCCTTAATGCAGCTTTAAATTAAAGTTGTAGTATCTACTATTATAAAGTGTTACCTGAACATCTCACCAGAAAACGGGCCTTCAGATTGTTGCTTCACATAAATCCATTCATGGTGGAGAAAGATTATGTTTGCAGTATTCATACAACATAATCTGCATTTCGGAATTAATTCTCATTTCATGAAATTTTATGAGACTGTGTTATTTATGAGCAGATGCAGCCCCAGCCCCAAACAGACTAAACAGCAGCAGCTGTGGCCTGCACCATTCAAATCCAAAGAGGAGGTGAAGTGGTTTTCATGGCTGGTTGGCTGGTTTATATGCAGGTTACTCGGATCCGACCGATCTTTTGACCAGCATGACCGAGATCCTGCCCAATTTCGTCAATGAATGCAGGATTATGTATCATCTTGTTAACAAGCCTTCCAATTTTTGTCAATGAAATGTGAACAGTGTGATTTGCATGCGTATGCGTGTGTGTGCGTGTGTGTGTGTGTGTGTGTGTGTGCGTCGGCCTGGATCTTCATACTCAGTGGTGTTGCTGGGAAAGTGTGGCTCTAATGTGTCAATATGAAATATGTGGATGTCAGTTGTCCAGGTGTGCATGTACAACACCATCAATAAGCTTTAAGTGTTATGTTCGTAAAACTGGCCATCAATTCACCTGGCTGCGATAACACTGTAGTGGAAAAGTGTGAATCAGAAAGTTCACATTATTCATTCTTAGTCGCATCAACTCGGTGACAAGATAATCAAATATATGACGGTTTAAAAAGTTGGAACAGTCGCTGTGTCTCGCGACAAGTTTCTCCAGTTTTTGATTACATTTCCCAAAGTGACACATCCACGGTCGTTGCCTACTGAGGAGATGATGAGCAGCAGGTTATCTGGGGCTCAGCGTGTGGGTTGCCTCTCTATAGATATCCTGATTGGTTCATGTGTGTCTGCACACAGAGGGAGGCGCCTTCACAGCCTGTAACGTAGCTCCAGCTCTATTAGTCAAGCTTGCACAAACAAATTCTCTGTTAAAAAACAAACAGTTTCTTTACTCATACCAACAGGTTATTTTACAACTTTTGTATTCAGTGTGTGAATAAAACCGTATCGATGAAATCAGCCCGAGCAGGCGACGCCTACTGTAAAACACAAGCATCTTATTACATATGATTTCATCATTGACTGGTGTACTTTACATATTTCTAATAAAATGCATTAAGGTTGATTGCACTGGGTTTGGACACATAATGCAACTGTTGCTTTTTTTTTTCTTTGTTTGCAGCATGTAATAGATTTCTCTAGTTTTACATTTTATTTGCACAGATAAAATTTCATAGCGAAGAAATTTTTACATATGTGATCATTAAATCACTTTTTAACTTGACACACTAAGAAACCAAATGTTAGACATATGCTTGAACAGAACGAGTCGTGTGTATGATGTGATTTACGATAAGACGGCCTATCAGCTTTGTATCAGTAAACACAAAGTGTAGCCATCTGCTGTCCTCCCAGCATCGTGAGCAGAGCGGCGGAGGAGAGTGTGATGCTAAAAGGGCAGCAGCTGCGCTGTATGTCATACTAATGGAGGGAAATCTACAGCGAGCAAACATGTCTCAACTGTATGTACCTGCATGTGACTATACCCTAAAACCTTTTAATTTAGTGCAGCAATTTAGAAAAATGGCCCATATTTAACATGGAGTGAAAGTCTCTGAACTGTTGTGGAAGATGGTGGAAACTACCTGTTGTTTTCTGCTACGGTACCTTTGGCGACCCTAACATTAACATACCTTGTGTTTTCTGCTTGGAGACAGTGAGTCTGAGAATACACTACCCTGTAAACTCTCCAAACTCCACTCAGGCTGGCACACTGGAGCTGGATGACGTCCGTGTGATGTTTGCAGCAGCACTAACTGATCTGGATTCTCTTTCATGTTACTGTGGTGGCAGTATATCGTTCTCAAAGGCGGATATCTCGAAACCTCAGCACATTAAACCAAAAGTATCAACGTGGCTTGACACCTGGTTAAAATGACACCCACCACTATTTCTCTACCTTGACCCACCGTTCAGGTAGAAAAATAGCTTGAAATATTATTATAATGTTTTGTTTTTCTTGTTATTCTAGTCTGTTAAATTGGAGATCATCAACACCAACAAAGTATTTTTCATCACCTTTTGAGCTGTAAGTTCTGGTATCTACTGTTCGCCCTGACTTCCATCCAATAATGGCCGACGAACATAAAACTGCACCAATGTCTAAAGGTGCTTCTTTAAAATTGTTGCTTCTGATGTTCCCCAATCTCTAAACCAGGATACATCTTCAGAAAGTGAATAGAAGATCACAACTTTTTCTGTTTTATTTACAGGGCTTAAAATTCATTGAAGGCACTTTGTGACAATTTAAGGGCTGTGGTAAGGGGAGAAGAATATTAACATCATAATGAAAATTGATCAGTGAGAAAATTGACAATGGCTTCTATTTAAAAGTAGTGAATGAAAAGAGAGGGGGAAAAAACAACTGAATAAAGAAGAAGAAAAGAACAAGTGAACAGGAGCCATTCTCTAAACAATAAGTAAATCACCTCAAAGCATAATAATTTGAAAGGTAGTTATTTTAGTGGCTTAAGAAATGCATTGCTGAGCACTACTGGGCAGCAAAAGAGCGTATATGTTCTGTTAATGATGAGGAACATTAATGAATATCCTTGTAATAGAAGTGAGCTGAAGTTATCTCATCAAATCAACCTTCAACCCATTTATACTGTATAAAGTGGTTATCACCTTTATTCAGCTGTAATATTCCCGTGGTATAATATAGGAGCTTATAGTGTGTCTATAATTAACTAAATGTATGTCATATCCAGTATTATCAAGATAATATTCCTGTATATTCCTACAGTGCCTACAGTTTAGTGTACTAAGGCTGAGGCTACTCTCTTTTACCTTAGAACAATGGCAACCCCTTGTGGCCGGGTGTCAGTCTTACAGCAGAATAGAAACTAAATGTGTCACCTGTGCCATTGAACCCAAACCAAAAGATATTTTATTTTGACAGCAGAACTGGAAAATAAAATACCCGCTCAAGATTACTGGCAGTGAAAGACTGGCAGGGGAAGAATGCGTGCTTTATCATAACAGAATTACACCGATGTAAAACAATGTTGTGTAATTGTTTTAACTGTAAAGTTCTGCTATTGCAGAGCAACAGTACTTTACAATATTAAGCCAGTACATAATCATAATAAGTCAAAGTCTGGCAAGTCTTACTGGCCCACAACACGCCACAAACTTCATTCAAAAATCTTGCAAATTAAATTGTTATTACTAATTTGCGAAAACACACAACTCACCTGACTTAATATAACTGTTTTTAGACTGAGGAGAAGTTCGGCATCTCGGTGTTGGATTATAAGGAAAGTTTATGGTTCAAATATACCATAACCAGGACCGGAAGTTTCCTTTTTAATGAAAAAAAACCCCACTGTTGGATATGTTGTAAGATGCCGAATTCAAGAGTAGCTCCTAAAGCTTAATGGAACCTATCAAGTTTTCTTTCCCGAGGTGTCTAAGTTTGGTTAAACATCACATATTACTTCAATTGTGTTGTTTTGTAAAGGAGGTTTGGTACAATGGAGTTTAAACGGGTGAGAGAGGAGCGCACTTGGCTCCGTCTGTATCTGCTCTCGTTGCAGATGTGCACACACCAGATTTGCATAAGAGTTTTTTAAGGCGGACCAGCTCCTGTTCCAGATGTGGCAGGACCTTTAAGCGCGGTAGCGTTGTTTCTGTAACACCATGAGCAGATCCTCCAATTGGCCAATCGGAAATCATAACAAACCTGCCGTGATGAGAAGCTGCGCGCTGATTGGACCCCCCTTCTGTGACGTAATAGTCAACTCGTTACTGATTGGTTGCTCGTCCACCTTTAGTTTAGCGCACATCCCTCCACTGTTGTTCCGGAATACGAGCAACCTACACAAGGTACAGTACTCTTTTTAACTTTATATTAACAATATGTCAGTGCAGCTCTTGTATTCTGTGTTTTCACCCTGTAACGCGGCCTTTGGTGTCTGTTAATCCGACAGAATATTTACCTTTTCCTGCAGTTTCCACACGTCACGGTAGGTCAGCTTAGTTACATAAATATTTGACATCTCGGTCATTTTCTTTATTTGTTTGCAAAGACTTAATGTGGATTACAAAATCCCTCGAAATCACCTTATGTTAAATTTGTTGTCATTTCATTTGAAACAAACAAATCAAATCCATTGTGATAACTTGTTAAGTAGAGGAGTCCGGGTCCAGCCACCCCCTCGAGGGATCAGAGGTCCAGGCAGCTCAATAACTTAGAGAGGCTACACAAAACATATAAAACACATAATACACTAACCTGCACCCGCTGTCTATTGCTGCAGTGGCTTCTTGTGTCAGATCAAACACCACAGTTTTTTTTAAAAGAAGATGTCACAGCTTCTGCTGTTTAATAATAATTCTTTGGATGAAGAAAGAGGTCAATATTTGCATAATATATATGTGAGAAGTTTGAGTGTGCACTTATACATGACATGTATATCTATTGAATATTGTATGTTTTATTTTCTAAAAAAGAATCCCTCAATTTATTATTAATAAATTGGCAGATAAACTTAGTTTTATCTCGTCTGTCAGAGACAAAGACAGATTTTTAAGGGAAAGCAGTAAATTGATTTGTGGCACAAAAAAGGAACTAAAGAGTTTGATGGCAATTGAGAAAGTAAAAGGCATCTGTAGCAGGTTTGTATATATGTATTGTAATAAAAAACAGTTAATGAATTATTTATAATGATATAATAATATAACATAGCTGTAATCATATTTAATGATATATAACCAAACATTAACTGTATATACTGCAAACGTGATGGATTTAAGTTTGCTGCTTGAACACCCTATTTTTTACAGTGTGTTTTAAACCATCTAATAACTGTTTACACATCTTGTAAATGTTGTTTTATACTTCACAGATTCAACCATGGATCTTGTGCTGAATGTTGCCGACTACTACGTCCTCACCCCGTATGTTTACCCTGCGTCGTGGCCTGAGGAATGGGCCCTGCGGCAGATTATCAGCCTGCTGGTGCTGACCAACCTCGGGGCTGCAATCCTGTACCTGGGCCTGGGGGCCATCAGCTACTTCTTCATCTTCGACCACACTCTGATGAAACACCCGCACTTCTTAGAGGTATAACGCCTGTATCTCATTTATGATTCATGCTGTGATAAACTGCTGTGAGTGTTGGCGATGATAAACTTTTGTAAGAATACCTGCAAAACATCATAGTACACATCTGGCTCTCCAAGAAATCTGTGTGTTTTTTTGTGTGTCTTTAATTTCCGGATGTGATGAATCGCACAAAATGGGAACAACTGCGCACACTTTCAGTCTGTCCTTGGAAGCATTTGTGGTTTTGCACTCGGTTGTAAAACAAAAGGTGAAGTGAAGTCGAGTGGAGTTCAAACCCTCTATATTTTCCCACGGAAAGTTGGTGTTAGACATTGTTAGACAACCCAAAAAGCACCTGAGACCTTAAGTGACCCTCATTCTTACTGAAAATGTAAATCTATAAATAAATAAAAAGCTTCAGTAATTTCCTAAAGCGTCACTGAGACAGGAGTAAATACAACAGCACGATATCACAGCAGCAAACAAGACACTCTGAGATTACAGATAAATCGAACCAATCAAATAACAGCGTGCAATTATAATAACAGCCAAGTGCAATGTCCACACAACTATCAAGATTGAGCTCTGATTATCACATGAGATTTTATAGTGTGGATACCAGGGGTGTTAACTTTTAACCCCTTTATATCCCTCTGTGTATGTTTATTTATTCCCTGCTTTATTTTAAATATTTTAGAACCAGGTTCAGAGGGAGATCAAATATGCGATGACCTCTCTGCCCTGGATCAGCATTCCCACCGTGGCTCTGTTCTTCGCTGAAGTTAGAGGATACAGCAAACTGTACGACAACGTCGGCGAATCTCCGCTGGGTGAGTTGAAGACCCTCGTCGCCGGTTTTTCACTTGTTCTGTAATCCTGATGTTTCCGGTGCTTCTGGTCACCAGGCACCCGAGTTGTTGTTGGTGACGCGGCCTGTGTGATTTCAGGTTGGCCCGGGCTCCTCCTGAGTATGGTCTCCTTCCTGTTTTTCACCGACATGTGTATCTACTGGATTCATCGCTTCCTACATCATAAGCTTATTTATAAGGTGAGCAGAATTTCAACATATCTGTTGTTTTATTTTTTTAAGTTTTATTTTCTGTACGACGTTTATAAGTAATTCTCATTAAAGTCATCAAGTATCAAGCTATGAACCATTTTATGTGTGTTATTTGAGCTATTATCTCCAGGACCCTAAGTTTAAATATAAATTATTGACTATAAATATTAAGCTTTATTGCTTGTACCGACACGCTCTTTTCTTCTTTCCTTCTTTTTCTGTTCAGCTTCAAGGTCGTTGTGTGGGTGCTTGACTTTAAATGATATGTAATAGAGAGGACCTGGTACAAACAAATGTTATGACACAACTCTGACTCTCGTCTCTCTCACAAGCACAGGTTACCGAGTGTATGAAATCATGGTTAGAATAAATCTCTGATCTCTTTGCTCTCTCGTCCTCAACAGCTGTTTCACAAACCACACCACTTGTGGAAGATCCCCTCTCCCTTTGCTAGCCATGCCTTTCATCCAGTAGACGGCTTCATGCAGGGACTCCCGTACCACATCTACCCCTTCTTTTTCCCGCTCCACAAGGTGCTCTACTTGGCCCTCTACGTTTTCGTCAACATCTGGACCATCTCCATCCACGACGGCGACTACCGCGTCCCCGGCGGTCTGACGAGCGTCATCAACGGCTCGGCTCACCACACCGACCACCACCTCTTCTTCGACTACAATTACGGCCAATACTTCACACTGTGGGACCGCCTGGGAGGCTCCTACAGGCACCCGTCGGCTCTGATGGGGAAGGGTCCCCACGATCTGATCCGCAAACTTCAAGCAGAGGGAAAGCTGGGAGATGACAGAGTGAAGGCTAAAGGGCAAGTGAACGGACACGCCCAGAGAGGAGTCACATGTAAGGAGGAGTAACATTAGGGGAAATTACAATTAGCTGCTGAAAGCGATCACTATTTTTGTAAAGACAATGTGCTGCACCCACTCTCAGCTAATTTGAGAGAGTGTACTTGCCAAATGAGATTTTGAATTCTAGTGGATAAGGCGCCTCTGGACTGACATCATCAGAGGCGAGCTTTGGGACGCGACCTCCTCTGACGTACCAGTTATACAAACAGGCAAGCACAGATTGACATCCAGAGCCGTCGTCATTATTTTGCAGTGCTTGTATCAGTGACTAATGGGTCACGCTAACTTTGCATTCGCCACCTTTGTTACGTGCTCGAGCCTCGTATAACTTACGAAATAAACTTGAATTTCACATAAACCATGAGTCATATTGAAAACAAACACAGAAATTAGCCTCCTGCTTCAGCTGTTGTAGCTCACTGCATAAAGATTCACTTGTTGAGCAACAAACTGACAAATACCCAGGTGGAAAAACACTGACATTTTTCCTTTTAAAGCTGTCCTCCCATGCACAGGTAAGCTGATGCAGTTTAGCATTTTCAAAACCAGCATTCGTTGTAGCTGCTCTGTTTGGGGGTTGAAGAAAGTTGAGTTTCTGGGATAAACTTTGGCTCCAGTAACTCAGTAACCCAAACTTTGTGCAGCCATCCCCTGCTGACACTAACTTGATATGATGAGACATACAAATCTGTTCTGTATCTCAAGAAGTGACTGAAGTTTCTTGTTCCTTTGGTTTGCAAGTTCTGATCATGTAGATTAACACTGTGCATAAGGACAAGACCATAATTACAGATGATCTTATATTTAGCATTTTTATCAGTATATTGTCAGTGACAACTGGAACATGCTTCTGTTAATTACATCACCTTTAGTTAGTTTACTGTCCTTTCACTTTTAACCAGTGCACAGTTACACACTGGAGGAACATGGATGCAAATGGTGTAAGATGACACTTTTTTGGTTACACATTCATCACAGTTCATGTCTTCGCTCTGTCTGTAGAAGTGATTGCATCATTAGTATGAGAATAAAGCACCTTTCCCCCTTTTATGTTTATGTAAACTGAGTAGAATTATTGTTTAGGACTTTTTGGATATAAACAAAAATATAATAAATAAATACAAAAATGTAATTTATTCGAAAGGTTTTTTTTCTGTGGGTTGGAAATAGTTTTTCAACCCCATCACATGGTCTTTATCGGCATATGGAGTTTGCCCAGTTGTCATTGAGATAAATCTGCTGACATTCGACATTATATGCCATTTTGATCCAAAGCATTTTTATGATTTCACATAAAACTCAAGCGAAGTTTATCTTTGGCCTGGAAAATTTTAGTTTGACAAGACAATCCCAACTCAAGGTCCACTGACTAGCTTTTTCCTGAGATTTCAAGCGTGCTACACAGTCTTCTTCCACAGACAGAAAGCTCGTTTTTATCAAGCCAATAGGAACTAAAGGTCCTCAAAGTGCTATGGATGAAATCTCAATGGCACACATCCATCTCCATGACAACTGAGCAAGCTCCACCTGCTGATGAAGACAATGTAATATGGTTGAGAGCCCTGGAAAATGTTAGTTAGTGTACCTTGAGTTTGGATTGTTTCATCAAACTAGAAAAATGTATTTTAAAATGCGTGTTTATGGCTAATCATTGCGGGCAATCAAACATGCAACACTGACAATCACCATCCCTAATTATATTTTAATACATCCATTTATTCTCTGCTAAAGGCTTCACACTTTGTTAAGCTCGCAAAGTGTAAAATTCAAGCAGCAGATAAAAGAACATTGAGATACAAAATTGACTTCCTGTTTTGCAAAGGTTCAGGAGCAGAGAACATAATTACACAGCATCCTCTTCAGGATTAGTTTTATATGCAAAACTGCACACAAGAAAAAAAAAAGAAACGTAAGCAGCTGTTTGTTACAGCAGCTATGATTTGAAAACAGATGATATAAAAGATGAAGTAAAAGCCTTTCTACAGGTGCTGATGACAGGTTGTCTGTCCGTGGGGACAGATGGGCCTTTGTGCAGTGTTGTCATGTCGGTAACAATGATCATCTCAGCAGAGAAGGAAAGGCATCCAGAGGAAGGATCGCATGGCTGCTCCCGCTGCCATGCCTGCCAGTAACCCCATTGCTAGATGCTCTGCCACCGCATCAAACGGATCCCTCTGAACAACCACCTGGTGGGTGCCTGAGAGGAAAGACGGAGGGGAGACACATTTAATGTTTGTGGTTGAGTCGCTCGCTTGAGTCTGACGATGTGAAAACTCCAGCAACATTTGTAGTACAAAGCAACTTTATTGTCAGAGCGACATGTTTCAGCTTGTGGTCCTCCTCGGGGTCATCTGTTCTTTATACAAGTGTTACTGGAGTTTTCAAGTTGTTTGCCGATCCATGTTTGGAAATTAAAGTAAAGGAGGAGCTCGGGGCGTCAGCTCTGAACCACAGAGGGCAGGAAAGAGATGCTCTGTTTGACTTCTACCATAAACAGCCTGGACCTTTGAGTCCTACATCAACAAAGTGTGGTGGATTAATCTGGCCTGTGAAAAGGATCCTGCGTCACAATTGAGGTTAAATACCTTTATTATTTCAGTTGATATGCACTTCAATGATGCTCATTCCTAATTCAATTTGTGCTTCATAGAACAACCTCAAACAACCTCAAAGAAATTAACACATAGCAAACCTGGGGTCAGTTGATGTTCCAGTTAATGTGTATGTGTTTCTTGACACACGTGAACCAATATAAAACTTAACCTATAATGCACTTTACTTTACCATTATCTTTTTTTATATACATATAACTTATTAGTATTGTGGCAGAGGATAACTGAAAACGGTCGAATCAACATTTTTCACAACTGATTTAGTTCCCCGCCCGTCTGGGACGCTCTCTGACACAAATCCAACGCTGCAACAATTAGAATTAGGGCTACACGTGCAGAGCCAAAGCCTCGTGTTTGTCAGACATGTCCGAGGCCAGGTGCAAGAACAGCAGTGAGGAGGAAAAGCGATGCTGCATTTCACCGGATTATCACGTTCTGCAGGTACAGGGAAAGATGAGCTAAACTCCGTCAGCTGGAGGTAAATCTGTTGCGTGTATGTTCTCCAGATGATATTATTTTATGTGATTAATGTATTGATCATAGAGGAGGACGCTTTTTTTTCCCACAAGCCTCCAAAAAAGAAAAGTGCTTCTAATGGAATTGCTGCCATTAGACAAACATGGAAAACCTCTTATTTGAATAACTGAAGTGCTGCATTCACTCACCAGCAGAGCTAGAGGAAAGAATTTAGTAGCCATGATTTCTCATATTATATTTGTTCAGTTAACTGAAGCTTTGTTTGCATTTTTCCCACATGGAGGTTTTAAATGCTGCTTTGAAGTCCTCTCCACACACTTCCAGTAATTAGATTCTATTGGGGGGAAAATAGCCTCCTGACTTTGCCTATTTATTTTTTATTGTCCCAGAGGTAGTCAAAATTAAATATGTTGAGTCCACAAATACCGCAATTGGCTTAAAATACTCACCATGTGTTTGACTGTAACTCCACAGATGACCGACCCCCCCCCCCCAATCTCACACACACGCGCACACACACACACACATACACACACACACACACACTACTTCTGCAACCGCCAGTGGTGGAAAGAAACTAAGTACATTTACTCAAGTACTGCACTTCAGTACTTCTTTATACTTCTCTACATTTCAGAGGGAAATATTGTATTTTTTACTCCGCTACATTTATTTGACGGCTTTAGTTACTAGTTACATTTAGGATTAAGATTTTACACATTGGATAATATAACATGATTTTAAAATACAACATATCGTTTTACTTTAGTAAAGGATTTGAATACTTCCTCCAACACTGGCAAATCAGCTTGTAAATCCCAGAAAGAAATGCCAAGGACGTGACCTCAGTGTCCTCAATGGAAATAGCCACAGCTTTGATTCCTACTAGTACTCTTACCTGCTTTTACTTAATAATGCAGCTGACATCTGTTGTCACTATGGTAACATACCTGGTCCTGCTCCGGGTGTGATGTAGACAGTGTGATAGCTGTTGAGGGGGACGGCCTGGTAGGAGTCGTCATATGGATCATATGTGAACACCTACAGCACAGGAAGGAAACAGTGTTATTAAGCACTGGGATGGAAACGCCGCCATGTCTCAGCTCTCGCAGAGAACACGGATCACTCACCGGGTTCCTCCTGGTCTCCAGCAGAGTCAGTTTCCACGCTCTGGAAAAAAAAAGAAAAAAGAAATGAACACGTATGAAGAACTGATGGACACATGTAAGGGCAGACGAGAGCGCAGAGGGAGCACATACATAGATTCGTCCTCGCTGTTGGCACACAGGTTGACCGTCGAGCCGTCTCTGAGCTGAACCACGATGAGATTCTCCCTGGGATTGCTCTCTGGTGGAGTCACACCTGCAGTTAGAGGGAGCATGTTGTCATCATCATACATTGTGTTAGGGTTTGGAGCTTTGGAGTATTCGTATGGTGATGGAACGGTTTTGGGTGCAGGGGTTTGTAGCCCATTGTACCTCCACACTCCAGACCGGACCGCACATCTACACATGTGGTCTTGAGCCTGACGCGGTGCTCCAGCTCCCGCCTGCTGTCAGTCTTGTAGAAGCAAAGGCTCCCATCGATCCAAAGATCACACCAGTTTAACTTCCAGCGCTTTAACACAGAAGCTAGAGAAGAGACACATGTTAGTGTAACATTACTGTTTGTCTTTCAGGGGCCTGTGGAGCAAAATGAGTGTGTGTGTGTGTGTGTGTGTGTGTGTGTGTGTGTGGGGGGGGGGGGGTCTCAAATTGACCTTAGATTATGGGGGTGATGAGTAATTGTTGAGTCAGCGCCATGATCAATAACCTTAATGGGAATGTAAGATCTTTACTAAACGATTTCTCCACTGATGATATAAAGTTTCCTGGGGAAAATGAACAAGATAAGTTACAGAGCTTCACCCTGTTTCGATAAGATGAAGGAGTGTTCATTGGTTAAACATCCTTATACTGTAAGATCCCATCCATCAGCCCACTCTTTGTTTTTGTTTTGTTCTTTCTGTGCGTGTGTGTGTGTGTGTGTGCAGTGTTTTTCCAGCAGTTACATCCCCATTGCCTAACCTTGTTAAGCCACTTAAAGACATGGCCAGGGACAATTAATGGGATTATAAATTACAAAGGTTAGACTTTCATAACAGGTGCACTTTTCACTTTCTAGAAAAATGCTCCGGCACATGAAATCCAGACACGTTCCTCCTCAGTGTTCAAACTGAATGGTGAACGTCAGGTGATAAAATCCCACTGACACGTAAACAGCTGCACATATTGGAAGTAAACTGATAAGATGGTACATTGATCGATATTAGCTCATCACATATTGGTGTTGGTTTATGTGCCGACCCATAAGTAACAAGAAATTGCAGTGCAGGAATGCTAATTATATGTTTGAGCTTGTTATTTGTTTATTGATTTAAAAGAATGAAACAGCTGATATATTGTAGGCAGATTATTTTTTGAACCCTTAAATATCGATATCGGCCTTGTTTCATCAGTAGAAGATATAATAAGCTGTTAGTGGTTGGAGAGCTCGTTGTATAACTGGAAGATCAAATGGTTGATTCTTCAAACATTTCAGTCTACTACTAAAAAAAAAAAAAACAAAGTAGAGAATATAATCATTGATCCAAAAGCTCCTCAGAGGTGTCATTTAAAAAAAAAAAAGAGAAGCAGAGAGTGAGTTTGCTATTAACTAGTTCTCAATTTTGATCTATACTGTTTAAACTTTACAAAGAAATTTCAGTGGCTTCTCAGGATTAATAATTAATTTCATGTTCAATAAATTTATTTTATTTTTTTTGTCTATAAATAGAAAACGCAGCTCCTTGGTGGCGTGTGCGCGTTCAGGTGCTGACTATGAACCACAATGTCCCCCAGTTCGAGTCTCTCTCTCTCTCTCTCTCTCTCTCTCTCTCTCTCTCTCTCCCGAGCTGTTGCCCATCTGCTTATTTTGTCTAAACAAATAAAAAGTTAACAATAATAACAAAAAAAAACTCCCACAGTTTATAATGACATTGATCACTAGCACTAGTTTAAATGAATAAGATTCTTTGGTGTAAACCTGTAAAAACAAACAAGCAAAAAAAATCCTGTGTTCACTCACTTTGTCTCCACAGCCAGCCTGACCTCATGAGCGCCATTTTTAGCTGCTGCACTTATGATGATGATGATGATGATGATGATGATGATGATGATAATCCAGTAGAAGCAAAAGGAGGAATTTAGATTTTGGTGTTTACAAGCCCAAATGATCCAGCGTGTGGTTTTGGCCTCTCCTGCCTCGGTTTATATTCCCTCTGTCCACAGACAGCGAGGGCCTGGCAGATTATTCTGTCTCTGACCGGGACAGAGTCTGACTCACAGGATCATTCTGGATTAGTGAGAGTGTTTGGCCACGCCCTCTCATCCTGTCTCATCTTCCTCCTTCTTTCTGGACTGATTCTTTTTCTTCCTGACCCTCACACCATGAGTCATACCTTGTTTATGTACCTGAATCCTCATATTAGATGCTGGTAAACTGAACTGGTGTGATCCCTGTCCCGTTCGTTTCTGTGCACATCTCCAGCCAGCTTCCACAAGTTAATCCCAGCACTGAAATAACAACACGAGGATTAGCCCGATTGTAGCAGAGTCCCCAGGTCAGTTATGAGAGTCTTCCAGGGGTTTCTGGGATACACTGATGACATCATTTCCTTTTTATAACCTGCAGAGAAAACACCAGACTCTCCTTTGTCAGATGAGTCACTCTCGATCGTTTACATTTCTTATTTGAGAACCAGTGTTTTCTTACATTTGTGCTCCTCGTCTTCACCTTGTTTAAAACCCTGCTTTTATTTTCCCATGAAGCCGGCCAGTCTGAAGGCAGTGGGGCTGTTTTTATTGTGGTAAATGTATCAGACAGGTAAACCAGCTTGGCTGTCGACTGTGTATCTGCAGAGAGCTCCTCCAGGAGAGATTGCCTTTTGTTTTCAGGATTCGCTCAGTTTGTTCTAGTGGTTTAAACACCTGGACCGGCGCCTACCACCGCAGACATCTCACTTCAGTGTGTAATAGAAGCCGTTTGCATACCTGCCAACCAGCTTTTTCTTTTCTTTGTTTTGAGATTCATTTACATTTTTTAATCTAAATACATCACATGTCAATTAATACTAACGTGTTGTTAGTTAAACATTACATGAACAAAAAATTAGCATCAAATTTTGTTTAACTTGTTCTTTTAACAACAGTTAATTCCACAGTCAAATACACACACACACACACACACACACACACCCCACTTGAACAGAGTTGTGGTAACAGATGGGTTGAAATTGTTTGTGTGTGTGTGGATTGTGTGTCTATCTTGAGTTTCAAACACAATCTGGCGACTTGGATAACATCAGACAAACTCAACGTACCAAATGTACGGGTCCGTGTATAATGATTACTTATATTGAAGGTTGAGGGTTGCCGTGCAAATTACGGGAGTTTCCCAGGAGAAATGACATAATGGGGGCGACGCCGGGAGATTACCTTGAAATACGGGAGTCTCCCGGAAAAAAAAAAAAACGGGAGTGTTTGTGATCTGCATCCATCATCTTCCTCCAGAGTCCTTCAAACAGACGCTTTAGAAAACATTTAATCTGACAATGTATTCTGTTGAATCGTATCAAACCTTATGGTCACAATGAGCGACAGATCTGACAGATTTACATTTAATACTTGCATATGTTCTGCTCCGCTCCATTAATATGCTGCAGTGTGCTGTTTATGATGTAAACTACTGGCGTTACTAATCATCTACTGCGTGTATTTCACATTTTATTTGCCGTTCTCAGATATGTGATCTCACCAAAGACTGATTCAATTTGCTTTTTCTAAAGAAAGCTTTTTTTTTTGTCAGGAAGTCGTTTTGAAACATCGACTGTACAAAGTAATAATATGCAAGGTTGGTTTAACCAGTCACTTTTGGTTTGTGAAGGAAAAAAAGAAAAGAATAAATCCGTGCACAGGTGAAATGTTAGACGAAGAGAGAAAGCATGTAATTAAGCTGATGATGCCTTTTAGCCTCAGCTTTCCTGTGCACAGCTCTGAGGGCAGTGGCTCAGCTCTGATCACCAATTATAAAGGAGGGGGGGTCCTTTAATCTTGGAAAGAGTCGCTGCTGCTGCTGCTGCTGCTGCTGCTATCAGAGAAGGAAATCTGAAGCAGATGTCTTTGGTTGCAGGTCAGACACATTTTGGTGTTGGCTATGCAGCTCACCATGAGGAAAGATGGTAGTGATAGTGATGATAGTTTCGTGCCTTCGTTGATTTATTTAAGTGTAACCCCATAGACAACACGAGGGGCGAGGAAGAGCTGACCTGTTTCTGCCTCGTGTAAAAGGTAAGCAAAAACTATAAAGTACTGGTTAAAATCACCAAAGTTCCTGAATTTTCTCTTAAAGAATAAGTAAAAGACTAAAAACCTGAGTATTCAATGCAAGTTTTGAACACTGGACAGTTTTCAATACTTAGGGAAACATTTTAGTGGATACTCAAAAAGGAACATAAACGATAACGACCAAAGGCGAGCTTGTTGGGTCAATTTGTCCTTGTCTCTGTTCTTTTCTTTAAGGCTGGAAAATACAACAAAGAGTTATTTTAAAAAGTGGAATTATGTCATGCCAAATAAACTCAAAAACCCACAGTGAAGCCGGAGCTCCTCTGTCTCAGTTTGTCTGTCAGCAGCTGGCTCCGGTCCACAGATGTTCTGTGGTTCATGTATGGTTAAGTCTACAACCGCTTGGTTTTGGTGAGGGAGAGATTATGGTCATAGTTAAATGAAACAACGTTTTTGTCTACTTTCTTTTTTTTTTTACTAACCCTAACCGTGGCTCAGTCACTGCTGTTTAGGTAAACTCAGCTTCTGGATTGGGATGTCAACCCAGTGGTTCACATTCATGGGCTGTTATTGGAGCCATGGGTGGTGCTGAAGCTGCTTGAGGGTGGGACGCTGCTTTGGGACTTTGGACAGACACATCCGCAACAACTCCTGACAATCTGAGCAGGAAGCAAGAGACAAGCTGTTACTGTGTCGATTAATGACTAGTCCAATAATACATTAAATCATAGCTTCCTCTTGATGTTCGGATATTTTCCCCAAGAACAGTTTTTGGAACTGCAGTGTCTCTAAACTGTGTAAATGTATTTTCACACAGCTACCTCTCCAGAAAAGGTAAAACAATCTTAAAACAGATGGAAATCTAATGGAGTCTGATGAGCTGTAAAACCTTCAGGACATCAAACATATGTTCTGATAATCATATATAGAGACACATAATAGAGAGTGGCTGTTTCCTTTCACTCAAACCGCACGTGTGTGTGTGTGTGTGTGTGTGCATCATTACTTTGGGACAGCTCACTGCTGATGGGGAGTTTTCTGCGGAGGAACCTCAGGGTGTCAAATGATCCGTGTCCATCCAGCACCCCGTACAGCACCACTCCCAGCTGCCACACCGCGGTGGGACGAGCCTTGTAGCGCATATGCTTGTACCACTCTGGAGGGGCGTACTCGGGGATACCTGGAATAGAGAACAGAGTGGAAAAGGGAGGAGGAGGAGATTAAGAAGCTTTTCTAAACGTTCACCTCTTTCTTCCAGAGATCAGTGAAGCAGCAGAAGCTAGACGACATACTGTACCCGAGAAGAGGCGATAATATCCTTCCCCTGCAACGCAGCCGCAGCTGAAGTCGGTTACATGAACACGCGGGACATCGGATCCTGTTTCTACTATAATGTTTTCAAGTTTGATGTCGCAGTGAAAGACGTGTTTGGAGTGGAGCTCAGTGGCCGCTTCCACCAGCTGCCGCATCATGATCTGATGCAGAAAGAGAGATATATCCACCCAATACACTCACAGAAACACACACACACACACACACACAACTCCCAGCGGCTCACTTTAGCCTCGTGCTCCTGCAGCGAGCCTCCTTTTTCCCTGAGGTACTGTCTGAGGTCCACACAGGGGACTGGTCTCTCCAGAACCAGACGTTTTTAAGGAGTGCAATCTTGGTTTGTCGGCCCACCAAAGGACATTTGGCGACAACCGTACTGCCTCTCCTCGTGATGATGAATCCTTTCTGCATTGACACCCAGCTGCGTTGATGACGGACTTGTCTCTATTCAAATGAATTATCAAAATGATCAACTTGCCGATGCTGTTTCCTGACAGCGTGACATCGCTGTGAGATGAAGGGTCCCTGAAGCTGTGATGGATGTCCCGTGAGGGAGAAGGTGCGGTATTATTTGACCTCTGACCTTCTGCAGAGCTTTGACCGCTGACCCTTCTCCTCTCCCCGGGTTCCTCCCTGTCACAGCCGCCCTTCCTCTTACTCCTCTTTGTCCCAGCCTCATCCTGGGAGACGCTGCCAGGTTCTGCAGAGCCGTCACCTGCAGTTGAGAAATTGAACTTGCTTGACTGCATGGTGTGCAGTCAGTAAGTTACTATAAACATTTAAAATGACCTGTCTGCTCAGTCAGAGATCAGGAAAACGGGCCTTTTTCACAGAAGATATTTTGACGTGTCACAGTCGGAAAATCACCAGGTGTAAATAATTTAAAGTCAAATCAATGCTTCAGTTTCAGGGTCCTGGTGTTGTGCACGCTGCCTCGCTGTCACGCTGTCAACGCTTGATCAATGAGGCTATCGCAGACGTGACACATTCACAGACATGAACATGGCAGAATTGAGTTGAACGCTGTTTGATGGGTCAGCCTTACAGCATGTATAGATGACTACTAAAAGAGGGATGGTATTATTTCCAGGTGGTTTCTTTCTACTTACATTTCTAAGGAAGGAACACATTATATAAACATACTGATAAATTGATCATTTAAGAAGAAAATCACATCAAGTCACATTTAAGTGCTCAAGACGCCATAAATCAGTGCCTACAGCTGATAACAGTGAATCAGGGAGGGCAAGTTTATGTCAGCACTTACACACTTACCTATATGTCTCGCAGAGGACGAAGAGTGAACAGGATTTAACCCCCTTGCAGACATAGAGGCCGTTGTAATGATAAGTAAATATGCTTGTTTATATGAGCGTCAGTGTGTCTGAGTGAATGAGAGTGTGGTGACATGACAAACCTGTGTTTTGATTCTAATCAAAACTAAATGCTAATAATTCTATTAAGATAAATATAATGATAAAAAATAATAAGATATAAAAATAAAATAGAATGAACACTTAAAATACAATCCACATAAAAACCAGTGTTTATCAACTCTGGGCCACTTGTCAGGTTCCAGTTGTCCATTATTTGTACATCACCACATTTATTTAAACCACAACATATACATGACTGCCACCTGGTGGCAGCAAAAGGCTCATTCTACTCCAATGAAACGGCTCATACAGTATTTCTGTTATCTTTCAAAATTAAGAAAACAGTCGGACAAATGAAGTAAAATGGATGAATTCAAATCAATCTGACAAACATGTTTCTGATCAAATGATGGCGTGTTTATTCAGCTTCTTCCAATTTCACCTAGTAACTGTTTATATGACAATTAAGAGATCAATTATTTTTTCATAAAAACCTAATGGCTTCAACTGTTGTGTTCAAATTACCTGTTAAATTGCCTCCTTTTATGAAGAGTCTTTTAACACCACAGCGCTCCCATCTAAAAACTGTTTCATTTTTTTACCGACTGGATTTGGTTTGCTTGTATGAATTTGAGTTTTATACATAAATGTATTTCCAATCCAACTGTTACAGTGGTATGATGATATCAGGTTATTTGCTTATCTTAATGTGACTGATAAAAATGCACCACTTCAGCTGGAACTCTACTGTCAGACATTTCTCATCACACCCTACATTTAAACTCATAAATGTACCTTAACAGGGGAAGGGAGGGAGCATAACAAGCATATCTACTTATAGCCTAATGTATTTAAGTACAGTTTACCAGAGCATTTTCATTCAAACACTCATATCAGAGGCAGTGCAATTATTATTTGTATTATATTTTTTAAATGTATGTCTTTAGTTGAAAAATTAAGATTTTACATAAATGCAGCTTAATGTGAGACTAAGTTTTGAAAGAACTTTATTTTCTTTATTTTACAAATAAAAAAATAATAAGAAATAAAACACAGCCTCATGCTACAGCTAGCTTGATCTGATATGACAAGTAGCTCAAGGTGGCAAACGCTAACTAGGTGCAAACCTAAGATTGATACTGTTGATCCTAGATCCTACATAGATCCTTCACTGATGTTTGATGACTACATGATGTATCCACATTTTATTGTTATACTGTTATTGTGACTTGTGACCACAGTAGTGCTCAGAAAAAGTGACATAATCTATTTTTAAAGCACCGATAGCCATAATTTTAATAACACATCATAATGTGTACAGTAACTGTTGTTCTAGGTTTACACTCTAAGGGGCCAAGCAACAGGGAGAATATACTGGGATGTTATTGATTCATTGAATTATTATATATTTATTATATTATATATTGATTTTTTTTTTAATATTGTATATGTTTGATGTCATGGGCAGTTGGCAGGAGTCAAAACATTTTCCAGCTTCATCAGAAATCCTATTATATATATTTTCATTTTATTTATTTTTTATTATTTAACCGATAACTAAATTGTACATGTGGTATTTGTATGTCTTAATTATTTTCTTTGTCCCGTTTTGAAAAAAATAAAAAAATGTAGGGCAAGAAGACGAAGGGGAAAAAAAGAAGACATTTAAATAACGTCATTTCCGGTGGAGTGGGCGTGTCTTAAACTGTCAACTAACCTAAGAGCAACAATAACAAACAGAACACCAAGGGGGTTCCGGGAATGGTGAGTGCGACTGTTTCAAAATATACACTACCAGTTACCAAATACACCATTAATAGTTGCATATGGTGATAGTGGGAAGTCATGACGATGGTTTGATTTATTTTTAGCAGCCACCGAAGTGTCAGTACCTCTATCGATGTGTGAAGGTAAAGTTAGCCACACGGCTGCACAACCTGGCATTTTTAACGTGTTGCACACTTTCCGAGGTTGACTGTGCTGTCGTTAGCCTTTGTGCCAATGAAATGAATAAATGTCACCTCTCGGCTGCTGTCAAAGTGTCGAGTCTCGGTTTGTTGTTTTTCTTCATTGGTTTTTGCACGGGCGACATTACGCAGCCAGGCCTCGGTCGTAAACAGCCCCCCAAACGTGCCGTGCTCTGCGGCTTGAACAGTGTTTTCGAGGAATCCCGTTGAAAAATTCGTCTATTTAAAAATGGTTTTGCTTTTCATGAAATGCGTGCAACAGAAACACTAAGACTTTTATGCTTTTATGAATCTTTGTGGTCCACTAATACATTCGGCATTAATGTAGCAATGAATGGTATTTGCTGTTTTCTGTAAAACTGGGACTATTTTCGTCGGTTTGATCATTTTTTTGCCACTAGCCCGCGGAGGGCAGTAGCGAGCAGTGGTAAACAAAAAGTTTAAATTTATCAAGAAAAACAACTAAAGCCATGAATTGAACAAAGGCTGAACATTTCAAACAATAATTTTCTTTGGAAAATGCATTTTCTTGGGCTTATAACTATAAACTAAAGGTTATCAATGAGGACGTAACCCATCAGTGGCAACAAAGGTAAAGGTAACATTATATGGGCAGGTTTTTGTAATGGACTGACATATGTTTATCAGACCTTTTTGAAAGAGATGATGTTGGGCTGGACTGAACCTCAGCTACAATATCGTCAGTTGTTGTTGTTTTCTTGCCTTTATCAAGAACCCAGCTGTCACTCTACACTTCCTGTTTCCAGTTTCTCTGCCTTTGATGTGGAGTAAGGGCTGTCTTCCTGTGCAGTTTTTCTTCCATTCATATACCACAAAGTTGTCAAAGACACTTTCACTTACATGCATGTAAATGAGCTTTCTTTGGTTCCCAAACTCAGTATAGCTCTTTTTTTTTTTTTTTTTTTAATGTTCTTCTGCTTTATCATCTTCATCATCAAAGTTCTCATCAACATTTTCTCTCATCAGGGGAGGAGGCATGTGATCTGATGTGTTGCTGAAATCAGGCTCTCCCTTTGGTCTCTGCTACATCAGAGGTAAGAAACTGAAGATCTGGTGTAACGAGAAACTATCTATGACAGAAACATCAGAAAGAGTCCGGACGCAACGCTCAGTCGTTTGGCAGCCGCACCACCTCAGGTGGGCCGAGTTTAAGATGATCAGACCCCATTTGTCTGAAAATGATAGGGCTGATCAGGGTCGTGAGTCCAGAGCACCTGTGTGCTGTGTGCGAACAGACGATCAGCGTCAACGATATATGTTCTGATATAATCCGAAAATCATACTACTGCAGAAGTGATCAATGCAAATCGTCTTCGTCCACTAATACATTCATGTAGCATGCATTAAAGTAGGAAACTGTAGGAGACTGAACTGCTTTAACTCAGTCTTATGCTATTTCTTCCTCCGCTGTTGAGCCGTGCAAGTTTTAGAAATAGTTGCCAGGCTGTCAGAATGGTTTCTGAAGTTTTCTCTGTTTCTGTGTGTTGCTGCAGAAGCATATTTGATGTTCATTAATTGATAATAACAACAGTAAAAAAAAAAAAAGAAAACTCAGATATATTCATGTTACAATAATAGAATGAATAAAATAATAGAATAGAGAAAGGCAGCAGAAATTAGAAAAGTTAAATTCTCCCAAGTTTGCTCAAGAGATTGAGTGATTATTAAAATAGCTCATGATTAATTCTGCTCTCAGTTTGTCGACTAATTGTTTCAGCACTACAGAAAATGACTTTCAGAGAGAACAGGTGGCTCAGCTTCACGTGCATGAGTGTCAGCTGTGCATCTGCTCTTGTCAGTGCCGCTTTGCCTCTCACGTTTCTGCCGCTGTGTCTTGTGGGTTATACTACGATGATGACGGTGGGTTTATTTTTAGAAGCTTTTATCCAACACGTGGACAGAAAAGAACCAAACACAGAAGAAAGCTGTCTGCAAACAGGGAGCGAGAAGACCCAGTGAAATGGTTTGACAGCGGACGGCAGTGGTCTCTGGTTGGCAGGTCCTCACACATAGAAACCTGCATATAATCTTATACAATCTGTTTAGCCTTATCAGTCGTTTTTACTCTGAATCAGTCCAGTAAGTCTCTGCAAGCTCACTAGTTTATATTCTTTATTCTTCTTTAGAAAGTATTATTAAACAGAGTAAATAGACACGTGTGAAGAAAACACACGTGAGAAAGCCCGATCAGTCTGATCACAGGGATTTGCTGTCCAATTAATTTGTTTTGAATGTTTCCAGGCGTCAGCCAGCAGCAAGAGAGGGTCAGGAAGAGATGGCTGTAGCTCATGAAGGGAGAGAGGGACGGAGAGACAGCTAGGGGTAGACACAGAACAGATGAGATTGAAGCACAAATAGAATAGAAATAGAATCTATTTCTGTCACATTGTTTGGATGAGTAAATCCTCTCACTGCAGCAATGGACAAAAAAACCTTTATTTTCCTCTCACTTGTTGTTGATGTTGTTTAAATACCCTTTAAAGTCATTTGATGTTAAACAATGAGTCTGGTGATATTCTGTGTTCTTCTCATTGTCAACAAATTCCCTAAAGAAACCAAAACCAAGAATGAATTGATTGTACAAACATGTAGTGTCCGTGTGGCCCGAGTTTGTTGTAGCGTTTCTCTCTCTGCTCCATTGTTGCTGTTAAAACGCATCAGTGAGCCACAGCATTGTGCTGGACAACATCTTCATCACCACGAACACGTCCTCTGTAGTTTATTTTTGACTTGATCTCACGTGCCGCCATAAATACTCACCAGTGTGTCGAGTCCGCTGCTAAAAATAGTCCCCAAGAAATAAAATACCTCATGCTAGAGTTATGTTCACTAAAAACTCCGGTATGTGGCTATTTTTAGACTCGAAGCATACCATCATATATTCCTGACGTGTTTCTAAAGATTTGTAGGAACAGTAGGAACAAATGTGCTTGAGGATGAAAAGCACACTCAGGAAAAGTGTGTATGTAATCATCAATCAGCCTAATGGCTGATCCAGGGTCTGGTGTAACTGTGGTACTGACTCCACAACGACTTTGTCTCTTCCTTAGATACCTGCTCAGGGCTGGAACCATGGAGTCATCCTCTGACGAAGAGGAGGTGCGCACCTTCGTCCAAGTCCTCAGTGAGAAGTACGACCCAGAGAATTTCCCCTACGGCCAAGGCCTGGGAGTCGTGGTTCTGCCCAGCCCTCCGGGATCCCCTGTCAAGGGTGAGAGATGACGCAGGCGACCACGTCAGGGTTAAGATACCCTACATCATCAGATGTTTTTGACATATCACAGAGGATAAAAGTGCAAAGCTCCTGAATGTCTTTAAGATCTGATCTGACATCAGTTTCCCTGTTGGCAGATCGCCTGTTCCTGCCCAGTGCGCTGGTACTGAATTACTGTGGAATCAGTAAAGCTGGTGACAAGTCAAACATTGCAACTTTCTGTGCCCATGTGGTAGAGCTGGACCTGTCCTACAATCAGCTGAATGACTGGGGAGAGGTGGGTGTCCTCCACATACTAGCTGCACGGAAATCAAGACGACCTTGCAGAGTGGAATTTGACTAGGACTAGATAAAGATGGCATCCTGATTCCTTTAGTATTAAGTTTATTATTGGCTGATTGATTAGGGACAGTGTGTGTCTTGTGACTCTCCTTTGAAAAGGGGGGAGACAAGACAAATAAGCTCATGTGATGTGTAATTGCAAAAAAAATGGGGCAGGAATAAATCTGTGCAAAAAGAGGCATGTTGGTTTTACCATGAGGGATGTTCACTGGTTCAGTGTGTGGTATCTCTGGCTGCTGTGGCAAAAGATCTGATCATTTTGTGCTTCAAAGAAAAATTAACTCTAATAACATTAATGACGCTCCAATCCATTGAAGTGCCTCAGTAACCAACGCCAGCGAATCAACACGCACGATAACGGGGTCTGAGAAAAGGATGACGGTAATAATGTTATTAAATCCACATGTGCTCTTTCTTCAAAGACACGCCAAAATGTCTGCAGTGAAAAAGGCTTTAAATGATGAATGATGTAGAAGAGACTTTTCCACAGAAGGTATTCTGACTTGTCGTACTATGAAAAGCACAGGTGTTACTAATGGCATTAATGACCGCTCTGTTCTAGTCAAGTGTCCCGGTAAACTACGACAGTGTGACAGTGAGGCGGCATGCATAATACCAGGACCGTGAAACTGAAGCAGCTAAATGGAATTGAATTATTATAAATTTCATTATTCATGCCTGTGATTTTACTGTTGTGTCAGTTAACGTTAGTGTATTTAACTCTTCCGTTCACAGGACTTTAAACGATGTTCTAAAAATATAAATAAATATTTCTTTTTGCGTTTTGTATTCTATTATGTTAATGTGGGTTTTCCAGATCTGCACCATCGTCTCCAACATCCCCCACCTGGACTTCCTCAACCTGAGCAGGAACCCTCTGAACGGCGTGGAGCTGGAGCCCGGCATGGCCGAGATTTTCTCCAGGGTCCGACGACTTGTCCTTATTAACACACACGTCAGCTGGGACACCGTGCACACGCTCACGCAACACACACCGGAGTAAGTGATGAATCGTTGTGTTGTTGATGGGTTGAATGTAAGAGGAAGCAAAATGTTTGTGTTTAATATGTAATAATACACTAATAAGAACACAGACAAATTATGAGGCTGGTGATATTCTCTGTTGACGTGTTGCTTCATTTTGATGAACATGGCCACTGTAGTTTTACTTTTAGTGAAACCCACAAACGTTGTACAGCATCCTCTTGCTGTACTTACTCACTAGCAAAAAAGTGTATTAATCCACAGCTGAAAATAGTCCCAAACAAATGCACAATTTACTCGTGTTTAGGTAAAGTTTACAAAAACCACTAACAAGAGAATAAGATTAGCCTTCAGGGTAAAGAGCCAGGAGAGGAAACATAAACTCCAAACAAGCACAATACTAATTTATCAATGCAGATTTGGTGTGAAAAAGGTTTTGTCACACCTACTATAAGGAAACCTGGCTGACCGCACCTCCTCTTCCAGGCTGGAGGAGCTTTTCCTGTGTCTGAACGGCTACACCACCGTGTCAGAGTCCCAGACGCCCTGTCCGTCACTACGCCTCCTGCAGATCACAGACAACCAGCTGCAGCATTGGGCAGAGGTGAGGAAGTTTGGTGCGATGTACCCGTGTCTGAACACGCTGGTGCTGGCCAATAACAGCGTGGACTCCGTGGGAGACACTCGGGAAACGCTGCAGCACCTCTACCCCAACCTGCGCAGCATCAACCTCAACAACGCAGGTGTGTGAGGGGTGATGAAGACTGTGCTCAGTGCGTGGCGTAAACAAATATTCACCGTGTCCCTAAAACTCTGATGTTCTGTCATTCAGGGCTTAGTAAATGGGAGGACATTGAAAGGCTGAATTTCTTCCCTAAGCTGGAGGAAGTCAAAGTAATGGGGATTCCTTTACTGCAGCCTTACACCACCCACGAGAGACGCAGCCTCCTTTTAGCACAGTGAGTCTAAAGCTAAACACACAACGTACATCAAATCCTTATTGCCACTTACACGCAGGAGAGCATGTTGACTTATTTACTGAGTAATCATCATCGCTTTCAAATATAAATGTGCATAATGTTTGGGCCGCCGCTGCTGCTGCTGCTGCCTGCAGGCTGCCATCTGTAGTGGTGCTGAATGGGAGCGCAGTGTCTAAAGGAGAGAGAGAGGATGCTGAGAGGTTCTTCATCAGGTACTACCAGGACCGGCCAGAACAGGAGATTCCTGAGAGGTACTCAGACACACAGTATGCATGTCTTATACACACACACACACACACACACGTCTCACTTTACACCTAATTTTAAAGGAGGGTGTCTTCAGTGATGGATCATGTGTTTTTAATTAGATTTAAACGCTCAGATGTTAAATGTTCACGGTACAACAAAAACTAGAGGAGACATGCTCGATGAAGATTTGTAGGACCAATAACATTCATCTGCCGCGGTAGTTGATTACATTACAAGTTATGTAATTAATGTGTTCAGGCACACTCCCATTACATAACGTGCCCACCAGCCCCACTGTCTTTTTTCATTGTTTTTATAGACGTAAAATCCATGTGGTTCATTTTCTAACAGTCCAAAACACAAAGATATTCAGTTTTCAGTGACTCGTCGCATTGGAGAAGATATTTGTCATCTTTACTCGATTAAAGATCAGTTATTAAGATGTTTGCCAATTAATTTTCTGCCTTGTCAGTTAATAGACTAATCATTTTAGCTCTAAAACCCATTGTTGCTTATAGATTTTTCTAGGTTTCTGTCAGTCTTTAATAACCTAAATTAGAAAGAATGTGCAGCACCAAGTGTCAACATTTGCTTCCACCAATCCTTTGTATTAAATGCATCGACAGCAGGTGATATGATTTTTGGGAAAGCTCCGCCCCCTCCTCGACAGGGGGGCTCGGCAGGCGGTGGAAAAAATTGCCCACGCTCTTCACCGACTGCATTCCACTTAACCTCAGCTGAATGCTGGGGAGGGATTTGTGAAGGAAGGTGTAGTCCCTGACTGGGGGAAACTAACCTTTGGGAAACAATGCCACCAGTCTCTCGCTCCTCAATGAGTCCTTTGTGCCGGGAATTCTCTGATTGGAAAACTGATACACGAAGTAGCAGGTTGATTTTTTTTTTTTACTTTTTAAATAAATATATATACACCTACTTTTACCAACCTTAAGTTGAGAGATTGATTTGTTTTCTGATTTCACGTGGAGCTGGAAACTTCACAGCAACGATCCTCAGACCTTCAGACATGTTCATTTTACCTTTATCTCCACGTTCGGCCCCACGTTTAAACTTCTTTCCTTCCTGCTGGTAAATGTCGCACTCGCTGTTTTGGTTCGGAGCCAGATTCTCAGTGTAGGTAGGTCCGAGGTTAAGGGATCACCGTGACTGCGTGTGGGTGTTATGGGGGGGGGGGGGGGTTGTCGGACACGCTCGGTAAGCAGTGAACACACTGCTATCCGCTTTCCTTTCGGATGGGGCTGTGGCCCTGCTGCCCTGAGAGATCAGAGCGCTGTGGGGAAGGTCACAGCCTCTCAGGTGAACACATCGGACTCTGAGTAACAGCTCCAACCTTAAAACCTACATCAGACTGATGGAGACCGATACACCTCGATGAACAGAGAATTGTGGATAATCCGGGGAAAGGGGAAGGGGTTGTGGGAAATAGGAAACAGAAAAATAAAGAATGAAATGTGTTGGCTGGACAGGAAGGATTAGTTGCAAGGAAAGAGCGAAAGAGAACGGCCGGTTTGAAGAAGAAATCTGAGAGTCGGCGTATAAAGTAGAATAAGTAGAGAGGGACTGAAAAGGAACATTTTAACTCCTTCTTTAAGGAGGTCGTCTTTCAACTGGAGATCTGGAGGAATGAGAGGAAACAGTCAGCTAAGATCTGGGCTGGACTCTCTGTTTTCTGAATTAGCTCCAAAACCTGTTGTTTCTGCTGCTACTTTACTGTCCATTATCGAAGAATGCTGGAAAAGACAAGTGGAATGCTGGCTTGTTATCTGCAGCATTATTTGCCCCATTATACCATGCTTACCACCTTTTAAATGAAGCCTTTTAGCTAAATGGCTTTTCCCTAGAATGGCACTTTGTGCGCTGTGGCCCAAGAGGAGAATTCCCAGGGTGCACCACAAGTTTTAGCCAGAAACCCCAGGCCAAGGGGACCGGCTTTGTGGAGGAGTTTTGGGGGAGGGAAGGGAAATTGCTTTGATTGGCCCAGCTGTTACAGTAGCTTTGAAAGCACAGGCCTTTTCTCCTGGATTTTATTTAATCGTTCCTGGGTCCTTATCTCAAACACGCATTCCCTTGAGGTGGCCGAGAGCTTTCTCACGGCGAGCAAGAGGCGGAGGCAGAGGCAGTGTTTCTCTTGCCTCTTAAGCACATACAAGGTTCGTTTCCATCCGCCCGTTTGCATTGCCGTATTTAATTTAATCACACACACACATACACACACAAAAAAAAAAGTGAGTAGAAAAAGCCGAAATACCACAAAAAAAAAAGTTTTTGGCTGAAGCCGAAGTTGGCTAATTGGTAATAGAAAATGCAGTAAAGGCATGGTAGACAAAATATGTCATGCTTCTTATCACAGTCCATCATAAAGAGCGGAAAAAGAGAGTGTAAATGAAAGTGCATAACTACAATGTCTTCGTAGAGGCATGATGAGACCAAATCTGGCAACCTCATTGTGACGGTAAGACTTCAGGAAGTCGGGACGCGTGTCTGGCTTTGATAGCCATTAAATGGTTGGAGCACGTAACTCCCTCTAAGGCCCAAACGTGTTGTTTTTACATCTCTGCTTGTAACAAAGAGGATACGGTGTGTTAACTGGTGAGTGACTATAAAGATATCCGTCCTCATGCTAAGCTAGGCTAATTGCCTCTCAGCCTCAGCAGAGATTGACATCGGTCTTCTCATCTCACTCTTGGAGAGAAAGCGAATAAGTGTTTCTCTTCAAAACTTGGGAACAGTTTTCATGGAAACATAATAACAGTTGTGCACTGTTGATGAACTGGAATGAACGGAGATTGTTCTCTTTTTATTCGCATTTTTAACATCTTCACAGTAATCTTCTCACCCACTTGCGTTCTCCCAGGTACCACATCCTTGTGTCCAAGTATGGTCACCTGGCCCCGCTGGCAGAGGTGGACCTGAGCCCCCCCTGCACCATGGTGGACGTTCGCTGGGGGGAGAGGGTGGAGGCAGTCAGCCTCCGCCTGGAGCAGACGGTGGGCGACCTGAAGAAACACCTCAGAGATCTGCTGCAGCTGCCCACCAACGGGATCCGGCTTTTCTACATCAACCGGGAGATGTGCTCGGTGTTGGGACCTGAGGAGTTGAAGTGCGGCCCCCGGGCCCTCCACTCCTACAGCATCCGAGATGGGGATGAGATTCTAGTTGTGCCCAAAGTCAAAAGCCGCTGCAGCTCCTCAGATATATGAGTCAGGCTTCAAATAAATGGGACTTAAGGGTTTTTAGATAATGGACACTTACTGGATATTAAGCTTTGACTTGAGCCTTTTTTTTTTTTTCTTTTTTTTTTTTTTTTTCTTTTTTTTTTTTTTTTTCTTTTTTTCTTTTTTTAGATTAAAAACAGGTTGATATTTTCAGCCTTGAATGTAAGGATGTTTGCTGTCCACCGCATTGAACAAATTTACACAATAGTATATTTGCACAAAGGAGTTCCACATTCACACAGTTCGTAACTTGAGTGCAAGTCGCACATTTTTTCACTTAAAGTGGCTTAAGATAAGAAAATAATTTGCATCTCATTTATGAAAAATCTTATGCAAAATCCAGATGTGGTGCGAGATGTTTTCTCCAAAAAAAAAAAAAAACAGCTGCCATTATTATAATTGGATGCACAAATTGCACATTGATTTCTAAAACTAAAACCACTTTATAATTGGTGTTTGGGATTGAAGGGAATTTTTTTTTATGCTTTTTGGGTGAAAAGATCATTTTGAACCAATCTACTCCATCGCAGTGGCAAACAACGACCCTTAATGACTGAATTCACTTAGTCGTCACGCGACCTTTCAACTTGTGGCCAAGAATTTGAGAATAATGTACAGTTCACATTTGCGTTATAAAATAACTATTATGTGGACAAAAAAAGTAATTTTCTGAGCTTTACTGAAGCAGAATAAGTTTGCTGATGAGAATCATTCTCTCGCTCTTCTTCCTGACCAGTCGCCTTCACATGACTCTGGTTGAATATCCCGGGATAACCCCCCATCCCCACCCCCACCCCCCCGGGCTGATGCACAAACGCATTGTGTTTGGGATAACATAGAGCACATGGCTGTTACTCAGTCAAGGCGCCCTGGCAGAAAGACGAGACAAGTCTGAGGTGAGCTCGGGTCTGCGACGGAGAGAAGAAAGGAGCGGTGATGCTCAAGTTACTGCGGGTCTTCTGGCTGTCCCGCTCATGAATGGAGCAGCTCTCTGTCCCTGCAGAGGCAGCTGAGAAACGTTGAGGCCCAGGCTGTGCGGTAACCACACACCAGCCGCTGTGTCACGGACACTGCGGCTGCGTTTAAGTTAGAATGGGTTCACCCAACAGGCTCGAGCCCCTCACCTGTTCACCTGAATCTGTCCTTTACATCCGTCTCGCCAACCTGACACCTCTGGTGTCTGCTGTTTCACAGGATGTGAGGTCGTGAACTCTAGAGCCGAACATTCTTCGTAAAGACACGTAACCTACCGATAACGATAAAATCAAAGATAAAATAAAGATAGAAAAACGATGCGTGGTGCGTGAGCTAATCATGATACAACTTTGTTTGTCATTTATGCAACTTACAAAGTGGCGCGGATATTGTTGCTAGTTTTCTTTCAGATTTATGTGAGTATGGGACACAAGTTTATATACCGACTGAGAGAGGAAGAGTTTTTTTCTCCTACATTGTTTGACTGTGTGTTGTATTCTTTTTACTCTTTCTACCACATGCTGAGAAATCTCATCATCCACCTTTCCATTTGTAATCGTTGAAACTACTTCCCCTCTCAGGACAGCCACGGAAGTATTGGTTGTCCGGGTCGATGCATAATTGTAGTAGTTTCTGCCGCTGTTCGACTGGAGATGCAAAAACAGTCGGCAGGCAGAGAACAGTGGAAAGGAAAAGCCTGTTACAATGGCTACACGTGGAGTTAGAGCAGTTTCCAGTGAACTGGACCTGCACAAACACGGGGAAACTTGCAAACTCCATTCACAAACCACCCCACCGGCCAGTGGATTAGAACCCAGGATCTTCTCGTCTATGGTAGCCTCTCACGTAAAGCTCTCTAGGCCAACACTGACGAACCCTGAGGGGTTTTAGAGAAGGGTGTACAGCTTTCAGGCTCGGTACAGCTCGGGCCGATCGGAGGCTCTGAATGAAAAATATAAGCTGTTGTCGTTTTTTCTTTTTTGCTCTGCATGCAGTGATGTGTTCTAGCAACGTTCTGACCCGTGTACAGCTCAAACGTGTCTTTGAAGCAGCATCGCAACTCCCAACAACAACAACAACAACAACAACAACAACAACAACAACAACAACAACTGCATTTGTTCATGAAAAGTGTCGTGAGACTTTAAATGCAGAGTAGTTTCAATATTTTAAAATGTCTCTCTTGAACACTTTTATGCCAATTTTACCTTCAAAGTGGGCAAACAATGTTTTCGCCTTGAAACCATGTGAAAATGTGTTGAGGTGCCGTCATTTGCTCCTCTGACACAGACTCTTTTTTTTTGTAGTAGATGACTGGAGATCTCTCTTGTTTGTTTGTTTTTCTGTCTTGACTCATTAGCATTATACTATATTATGACAGAGTGGATACATGGGAAGTAATGGGATGAGCGTTTTGGAGCGCCGTGCTGGTTTGCATGTTCTGATATTTCTCGATGTGTTTGATTTTTAAAAAAAAATGTGTGAGACGTGTCATTTCAGGGAAAACAACGTTGTTTATGGGCATTTGTAATTTTGACATTTCCACCCTCACCTTTATCCTTCAGTAATACCAAATACAAAGATTATTGTTATTAATTAAAGAAAACTATAAGATAGTTGCTAAATCTATAATACAGTTTGCCTTGTGCTGTTTAGTCTACGGTGTTTAATTTATGTCACGTTTGCTTTCTGTAGTTTCTTGTGTGTATCTTGACATTTGTTTTCTTTCTTGAGATCATAATGCTATTTCCTCACCACTGTACTGTAAAATGGGGCTTTCACTTCACTTAAAAAAATAAATTATAATTATTCCACCTCATTACAGTACAGGTTACTTTTTTCTTCTTTTTTTTTATAGTTCAGGCCGATAAATCAAATCCGCAGCTATAATAAACGCACCCTTTGCTATAGGATGGTCTATTTAAAGCCTTCAGTGCTCTGCTGTGCTGCAGCAGCTACTTGTTGCGTGAGTGTTCAGTTGCTCAAGGCGTCACTACGCTTCAACTCAAGTGCTTGTCCCGTGGTCGGAGGGTTAATGCCATGTGTTGTGGTCAGAGGTCAGACTCTAACCTATCTCAGAAAGAACTCAGAGACAGACATTGCTGGTTTTGGTCTTTTAATGAGATCTGTCGATATTAATAGAAATATAGAATATTTCCAACCTCATCCTTTAACTGTTCTCTGACCTCTCACACTCAGCAAGTTAATTTAATATTTTCACAGATTAGGCCATGAGTAATTCTATTGCAATTTGTTTGCCACATTGCATTGCATCTCAATTGCTGGGATTCTGTTATTTTCATGGCTTTAGCTGGGAACAGAACACATAATCTTCACAAATTCACATAAGCCCCTTTTTATCTCTGTGTGTAATACTGTACAACAATAATGTGTTATTTCATTAGGAAATAAAGTCCTTAGCATTAATGGGGTTTAAATGCACATCAAAGATACAATTATCCTGAGATTAAGACAATAATACTCGTGAGTCAGAGTCTATACACCGGGGTAGATTAACTTGATGTAGGATGTGTGAGGACCAATGTAAGAGGTGCTGTTGATATGTCTACAGCTGTCCTAAAGTGTCAGGAAGAAGGTGTCGTACTGTTATTGTTCCATCTGAACTTCCTTCTTGTTTACATGAAGAAATCAACTGTCAGTATTAATAACTGGAGCTGTGACTGAGGGAGCTTCCTGCATAACTTGGACCTGACTAAGTTAAGTGAAATTAATCATAGGTAAAAATAAATGTATGTCCCAGTATGTGTTGTTAAGAGCTGATTAAAATATCTGTGTTTGCCCTTCAATGGAAATTCATTTTATTTATGTGTTTTCCTAGGGATGCCAGTATCCACCTCAGACCTTATGGTCCCCTACAACCAGCAAGAAATGGTAAGTCATGGGCATGACGACTTGTAACAACTTGTGGATGTTCAAATTCCAAAGTTTGAAACTGTGAATCAACCTTTGTGAACCTGTAAAATAAATCTGCATAAGAAACTGAAGTTTGTGCATGTGGAAAAAAAATGTGCATGTGTAGAAGACATTTGTATTTGTTAAAAAGAAAAACTGCATGAAGCAAATGGTCAGGATAATGCATCTTGTTCTGGACCAAACTACTTGCCAAAAGTATTCGACCAATTTACATCTGAATTCATAATCGTCACAGGAACATAAACGCTGAAGATGCTGAATGTTGGCACAAACTTTATAGACATTTTCTTTTTTCAATCAAAGATTGCTTACGTTAATTTCTGCTGACCATTTCAAAGTCCTGACTGAAGAGAAGGCATGAAGTGGGGCAACTCTGACAAAGTCACTTGTGTTACAGGCAAAATGTACATGTGACCTGCATGCACAGCTCTGTTTCACAGACTCAATGCTTGCCTGTGGGGAAGATGGGATTCTGCAGATTTTTCTCTCTCTCTTTCTGGCAGCCGTGTTTCAGTCAAGCTGCAAAGAGTCCATTCCATATGTGTCAGGCGGTGTTGTGTTTCTGGGGCATTCCCTCCATTTTACCCCCCTTCTTCTCCTCCTCCTCCTCCTCTTCCAACAGCATGACTCTAATCCTGTGCGGGATACCTATGCCACCCGCCACAAACAACCACCACCACCACCCGTCCCTCAACACACTGTCACCAGCAGAAAAACACCTCGCAGGTTGTGGGAGCTGAGACACTGAGGTTCAATAATAAAGTCTGAGCTGTTATACCTTTCAAACCTTTCACTTCTCTGAAATTGTCGGTTTTATTGAGCTTATCTAATTTGTATCAATCCCTTCAATTCCTGCCTTCTCACTTTCTTTTGGTATCTTTGGTTGTCCGCTTTGGGTTGACACTTTTGGTTTTTAGTGAAATGTCTTGACAAGTATTAAATGGACTGAAATGCAATTTGATACATACTGTATATCCATAGTTCCCAGAGGATCACTCCTCAAGACTTAAGTGATCCTCCTCACATCAAAGCTTTCACTTATCCAGTGAAATATCTCGACGTCAGATGGATTGGGACCTAATTTTGTCCAGGCTTTCGTGATCCTGAAAGGATGAAACCCAAAGATTTTGTTGATCCCCTGACTTTTCCTCTATTACCATAAGGTATACATTTTTCATTTTGAATGAAATGTAATGCCATGTCCCTAGAGGATGCATCATAATGACTTTGGCGTTTCCCTGACTTCAGCTAGTGCCTCCAGCAAGTCGGCATTATTTAGTGCAGAATGAAATATATTGATGACTCTTGGATGGATTGAAGGGGTATATTGATTTGCATCTGTACCACACATAGGTGCAAGGCTATTTAACAAGCAGCATTAATGAAAACTGTTGGCAATAACCCGACTGTCATTGCCATTGGCTTGGAGATGCTCACTGCTGCAAAGTCAGACTGAAGGTGGAAGACGGGTGCGGTTGCATTGTATCGATCGCACCTTGCACCTTGGCTGCGCAGTTGCTACTCTGATCTGCCCCTGATCTGCCCCATTGCATTATGAAGTGGCATTGAGGGCAGGGGGGACTGAACAGGGCCTTTTGTGCACTGAGGTGGAGGATTCATTGGGGCAAGAAGGTTTGGGTTACTGGAAGGAGGTTCACCATTGTCAATGGAAAGGAAGGAGAGGAGGGCAGGGCAGAGCCAACCGCTGGGCATAAGGGTTGAATTAGAGTGGCCCAGTCCACGGATTAGGTGACTGCCAAAGAGCTCAACTGGTATCCAGTCCAGGACCTTCTTTGTGAAGGTCAGGCTTGATGGATTCTCCAGAACTTGTGATGCTGGATACTTTGACCCTGTTCCCACACAGTGCCGCCCTGCCACGTCGAAACCTTTGATCCAATTTCTCTGTTTCTTGCAAACAATATTATAAGTGGTGGGAGTGGCTCTCCATTCAGTGGAGCTTCTCGATGTTGAACTTTGTGCAAAATCTCCGGTCCTTCCCACTCACTCTTTACTACTCTTATCCCTCCATTGGATAATTCATTGGGGGTTCATTTATTATTTAACAACCCAACAATCAATTGGTTTGATGCATCGTGGGACTTAGTGACCATGCAGACACCTAGCTAACAATCAGTAGACAGATTAAGTGTAACCGAGTGAGTAAATATAATTAAATGTTAAACTAAAGATCAAATCTATTAAACATTTACCTATAGTACAAAACAGCACAGTGCGTTCTTTATTATGTATTGGTATCTAGTGTTTATGGGGCATAAAATCAAAACAACGAGCTGAAAGACAGTAAAGCACTCGGTAGTGTTTCTGTAGAGTCGGATGATAATTCTCGATGGGTTCGTTACCACCAGCGACTTCTTTTACATGTTAATCATTTTATATATTGTTAACATTGATTAGTGCAGCTTCAAGTTGACCACCCAAGTTCAGAGAGAGAAAAAAAGGAGCGCTATTGTTACCGTTCATGTTTTATTTTCCTAATGAATTGTTCTGGTGAATGGGAAAGCAAGAATGCAAATTTGAGAAATCGGCCCATCTCTATCTTCCCCACTTTTCCATCCTCTACATTTCCCAAAACACAGCACCTATATCAGGGAGATCCCCCGGCCCAGTAGGTCATCTGTAACTGTTGAATTTTTTGTCCCTCTTTGTGCGACGCTCTCGTTAAGAGTATGTGACCATTTACACAACAAGGCGTGGGAGGTATAAAAGAAGCCTCCGCGGAGAGCCTCGGTGCTGCTTAATGGGAGCCCAGGCCGTGCCCTCAGTCCTGGAGCCTTTCACACATCTTGCTCCCTGCCTCTCCAATTACTTCCACTGTCCTGCGGCAACAAAGACCCAACTGACTGCCCTCTCCTTCCCAGACCCTATCAGTGCGGATCCACCTGAGATTTCCCCCTTGCTATCTCTCCAGCATCTATGGAAATGAAGTGTCTTGTGTAACCTTGTAAATGAGGCTGTACCTAATTAAAAAAAAAGGAGGTACACAGAGTATCCAAAGTGACTCATGTTAATTCTGTAACTCTACCTACCACAGAGCTTGAAAAGCAAGGCTTCAGACTGTGTGTGTGTTTTTGTTTTTTTGTCCATAAATGCCCCAGAGTGAGACTGCACTACTTTGGTGAGTTTGTGTGCTCAGGTGCCCTGAGCTTTAAACGCACTGAGTGAACTCTGGCAAGGTCTACACCACGACTGAGGCCTGATCCAAAGTGTCGATGTGAACCTTATTTTTTACACCTGCCAAAGTGCAAGCAATTCAAATTTTTAAGTTTTTAGAATTCATCACCAAATATATTCAAATGCTTCAGATGCTGAGTGAAACATGAGTAAGTCCTCAGTGTTCAAACGTCTTTGTTCCAAAAAAAAAAAAAAAACAGATAAAAGCCACAGTGTTTCCACCAAATTTTTTGACCAAAGACATTTTATCATCATTTGGCCCATTGCAGGTGTTAATGACAGATTCTGCCCAAAAGGCTTGACATTTATCCAGCATGAGAGCCTCTCTTTGTACAAAACATTCCTCTTCTCCTGCATTTTAAAACACGTCTGAAAGCGGTCTTTCTCTTTTGGTTTGTACCACTTCCCTCCATCATTTCCAGATCTCTGACCTTCTCTCTCCCCGTCTATATTTCTGTTTCCACTCCCTCTCTTCCTCAGATTCCTATGCTGTCCCTCCCCTCAACTTCCCTCTCCTCCCCACCTACCCCATTCCCCAAACACTGATCTCAGATTAAGTTGAACACTATCCCAGGTAAAGTTTGCACCTGCTTCCTAAGGCAAAAGCTCATTCCACCGCTTCAAACGGGAGCTTTTCAACCTACACACTTCTCCAAGGACCTCACTATTTTAAACACCCACCACACACCTGAGGACTGTCGTTGCTACTACTGGTGATCCTGTGGAGTTGGAACTGAAGAAGATTCGAAGATCTCTTCTATCTGGACATCCAACTCCTCCGCATACCCTCTTCTACCCCTCTACCTCCACTGCCTCCTTTCACATCCCTCCATCACCACCACCACCACCACTCTGTGGATGGTCCTCTGCTGGATGGGACTCTGCTGTGAGGAGGTTGCCAGGTTAGACTAGTGTGGTGCTAGATGTCCGTCTTCTGAAGGCAGGTGAGTATATCATTTCCTCCTCTATGTGATTTCATGATTCAACAATGTGGCAAAAGGGAATCTGAACTTTTCTCATTAGATGCATCTTTTTTTTTTTCCTTTTTAAAGCTGCACACATTGACTTTTCCTATATGTCAGATATTTCAGGTCATTTGTTATGGTTTAGAAAATGTAAATCTGCGTGGCAACATTATCATTAATAATTAATTTTTCTGTTGTTGGTGATTCCAGTGTAGCATACAGGAGTGCCTAACATTTTGACATGATAAAGGGTCACAAACTCCTCAAATTAAAACGTATATGCTTATAAAAGTTGAAGTAACTTACATAGTCATAGAAAATAATAATAATAATAAAAATAACAGTAATTATAAATATTATTTTTCTTATTTCTTTCTTTTAATCATCTTGGGAACCTTTGGATCCCTAGCTCTAGGTTGTGAACCACTGATCTGATATTTCCATTCTTTCCACTGGTGTTAGAATTAAGCCTTTAATTAACTAATTCAATTAATGCCATTTCTTAGCTTTTAACATTGTGATTGTAATAAGTCGTAGCACAGTAACTGAGCACTGTTATGACTTCACCTGATTTTCAAGCCTCCAATGCAACAAAAAGTCAATAAAATAAATGTGCTTGAGCGAGTGAGTTGACCTCTGATAAAACATGAACATGTCTCTGTCTAGACAGAGTCAGATCTCTCTCTCTCTCTCTCTCTCTCTGAGATAAACACGTCAGAGTGTCTGCTTCATCTTTTATGTTCCATGGGGCTTTATCTTAATTGCCCCGCTAAAAGGCATCGAGTTAATGCCCGTCAGATAAGATGGTGAGCTACAAGAGTCAAAAGAGCGATTGTGTTAATCTTTCAGTTGACAGTGTATGATGAGAGGCTGCTGACATTACAGCGGACCTCTCTCAGCAGTGCCCACTAACCTTGGCACACCTGAACACAATTTACCATCAAGCTGAATAGAATTCGCACATTAATAGAAATGAGAGATTAGAAGGAAGAATTCAATTGGGCTCAAATACCTCATGTGTCAGTGGTATCAATGTCAGTTAGGTTGTGAGTGGATGTGGCTGTGTGGATGTTTATATACAGACTAGACTATTAAGAGACTATGAAGTGCAGTTTTTAAATACATCTTTCAAAAAACTTTCCTGAATCACTTTGGTTGATATTTCAAACAAAGATGGCGGCACCACTGTAGTTATTTAATTGAACTTTAATTGGCCAGTTCGAGTGTCCAGTCTCAGCCACACTTCGGTGATTACACTTAAATGTAACTGCACACCTGCTGTCTGACAAAATAATCTCAACTCAAGGGTCCACTTACTGGCTTCTTCAGGACTTTCACTGGCATCGAAAGTAACTTGAGGATAGATACACCAGTTATTCTCACTTCAATGTGTATTTATAGTATTTTGTTTTAGAAGATCTGTACATACATTACATACATGAAGCATTTACTGAACAATATCAAGTAAAAAACACAAACTTTAATTTCATCCTCAACCAAACTAATACAGCAGCAACAAATATTGGATTTTGACCCAGAAACTAAAGTTTATCTTCCAAAAGGAATGACATCCCCAAAGTGTAAAGAAAAGTTTTAACTAATTATTATTTTGATGAATTGACTCATATTTGAAACCTTCACAGTTAATTTCTCATCCAACTAAATTTGGGGAAAAACAAACAGTTGTAGTACGAAAGTTAGAACGGTTGTATTTAAAACGGTGGTTGATGCAATGCATGGTGGGATACTGATGGAGACTTCAAGTTATGACAGTTTCACAAGTCAAAAATAACACCTTCATAGACAACGGTGCAGATTGAGAAAGGCGGACTGTCTAATAAGGTCTTTGGTATTCCAGTATCCGCGGGTGATGAGGTTTTAAGTTTTGTGTAAAGTTTCATTCTCTTTCATTAAACAATTAAGTTTAAATGCCATATGGTGACTGTACAATCTGCAATCCGCAATCTTTGCAGATGGGAACCTTGCCAAACCAGGCACTGAACAGCCCCAAAGGGCCACTGCAAGGACCTCAGCAATTCAAACCTACTCTCTTAAAGCCATTAGTGCCCCAGTGTTTACACTCCTCTCCCTCCAGCCAACAAGGCATGGATGGTTCCCAAACAGAAGTGATAATGAGGTCCTAAGCCGCCTCGCCGCCGCAGACACAGAGACTCTGGAGCAGAGCGGGCTGCCTCGGTCACCTGCAGGGAACCAAGGCACAGAGAGGCCTGTAGTTCACTGTTGCCTGGGTCACATGGGACTGTAAGGCAAATGTGATCCTGACACATTGTTCCTGCATGCATAATAGGCCCTTTTCAGGGCTCCTCAGGGGAGACCTGGGAGCCTGATCTTAAAGAAGTAACGTGACGTTGCTTTGATGGCTCGCCCTCCTCTCTGCTTTTCCCTAACAGCCTTGTTTATGAGAAGTTGTCCTGTGACTCACGTCTGCCCGCGTTTCCATTAGCTTTAAGGAATATGCAAGACAGATAAAGTAATGTTAGTTTAATATGATCTCTCATCTCATTCTCTCTGTTGTTTGTTTGTTTTTTTTAGAATGGTCAGGCCAGGCTGTCCAGTCATCCTGCTCCACTTGTTCAGCATCTTTGCACAGACGGGCGGTATGACATGAATACTGATATCACCCAACACCCAGAACATGTCGAGCCAGACTCGACCACAATTTATCTTCATCTTTTAAGGTTGAGAACAGTCCATGTAATGAGCTCCTATGCATTATTCTCCTTTTAGCAAGTGCTCAGGATATCCTGTATCCATATGGACCCGGCCATAGGGATCTAGAGACGCCCAAGATGGATGATGGGAGTTCTCCTGAAATTACTTTGCTGATTCCCTTCGTGTTCTTCAATGTCCCCTACCGTTCCATCTACGTAAGCCTCGAACAAACGCTTATTATTAGACCGAAAGCTACAACCTATCAGTCTTAAAATAATGTATTGCAACATATAAAGTATACAGTATTGCATATTATGTTAAAAACACAACCCTGTCTTTTCTGTCCGCAGGTCAACAACAATGGTGTGATCTCCTTCAACGTGCAGGTTAGCCAGTTCACGCCGGAGGCTTTTCCTCTGAGTGACAGCAGGTCGTTCATTGCTCCGCTTTGGGCAGATGTGCACAACGGCATCCGCGGAGACGTCTACTACCGAGAGTCCACTGAACCGGAATTACTGGAGAGGGCGACACAAGACGTCCGGAAGTACTTCAAAAACACGCCCACCTTCACCGCCGCCTGGGTCTTTATTGCAACATGGCACCAAGTCACCTTCTACGGAGGAAGCCAGACAACCCCAGTAAAGTCACATAAAATATCTCTGTCATTTATTCTCTCAAAGTTAATTAAAGTTAATATCAGTTTTATCTCTGTGCGTCCCTCCCAGTACAAATTCTCTTTGGCTCAGTATCTAAATATTTTATAACACACCTTCAACCTATGACAGTAAAGGTTACTGCAGCATCTAGGGTTTGATATATATAATTTAATCCATCATTTCATGGTGTTGGGAGTTGTAATTGTTTAACTTTTGTTAGATGCAAACAGTGTCCGCCCGTTTCTAGTCTTTATGCTAAGCTAGGCTAAATACATCCCGAACCTACACTGCTTCTCTACTGGACCAGCGAAACTTTAAGTTTTTTTTTTTAGACATCTAAGTTGCATATGTTTTCATTACACCTTTTTTTGCAATTGAGCATCTGTTTGATTCCTCTCTTTTACTTGTTCAGTTTTATGTCTGTTTTCCTCTTTGTAAAACCATTTTAATTGTCTTGTTTTGATTAAAAGGTGAACACGTTCCAAACTATACTAATCTCAGATGGCGTCGCATCCTTCAGTATGTTCAACTATGGAGAAATCACATGGAGCACAGGAACAGCCAGTGGTGGTGATCCTTTAACTGGACTGGGTGGGACAACAGCTCAGGTATTCTCCCAGTGGCCTCAACATCATTTCATGAATGATAATAATAACGCTTGATAAACATTCGACCTCACGTTCCTCACACCTTTCCCCTTTTCAGTCAGGTTTTAATGGTGGAGACATCGGTCACTTCTTCAACCTGCCAGGATCACGGTCAAACGATGTAGTGAACATTGAACAGTCGACCAATGTGAATATTCCCGGGCGCTGGTTCTTCCGCGTCGACACTGAACTGATAGATCCCGCCAATGGCTGCAGCTACAATGGCAAGTTCAAACATCAACCACTGATGATGATCTTCAGTACAGCAACAACACAAGAACAGTCTATGAAATTTTGTTTCCTACATCCTCTCCAGGGCGTTACTACAGACGAGGGGAAATCTTCTGGTTGTCTGACCAGTGCTCACAGCGATGCCGCTGCCTTGACATCGACAACGAGGTTCAGTGCCAAGAAGCTCCGTGCGGGCAGCTGGAGACCTGCGAGCAGCAGGAAGGGGCCTTTTACTGCCAGCCCACCCGCACCAGCACTTGTGTGGTCTTCGGCGACCCTCATTACCACACCTTCGACGGCTTCCTCTACCACTTCCAGGGCACCTGCTCTTACCTGCTGGCCCGGCCCTGCTGGGAGGTGGCGGGGCTGCCCTACTTCAGTGTGGAGGCCAAAAATGAAAACCGTGGGGTCGCCTCTGTTTCCTGGCTCAGAGATGTCACAGTGGATGTGTACGGTCACAGAGTCATGTTACCCAAAGGCAGTTTGGGAACAGTCCAGGTGAGAATCTGTGGACTTACACTTTTCCAAATTAGCATAGATATGAAGTTTTCTACCGTCATCCATTGTTCACTTCCTGAATTTGCCTCTGTTCCTCTCTCCAGGTGGACGGCTTGATGAAGACCTTACCTGTCCAACTCCAGCTTGGTGCCGTCAGGGTGTATCAGTCTGGGGTTGCCGTCGCTTTAGAAACAGACTTTGGACTCTTGGTGACCTATGACGGCCAACACTATGCATCCATCTCCCTACCAAGCTCCTACTTCAACAACACTTGTGGCCTTTGCGGTAACTATAACGATGACCCTGCTGATGATCCTGTGCTACCTGACGGCTCTCTAGCGGAAAGCGTGGTGGAGCTGGGGGGAAGCTGGCGAGCAGAGGACACGGACTGGAGGTGTACGGATGGCTGTGCCCAGAACTGCAGCGTGTGTGACCCTCTTACAGAAGCCTTCTACTTTCGCTCAGACTACTGTGGGCTCATCAACAAAACTGATGGACCTTTTAGGGACTGCAGAGCTGTAGTGGACCCTACAGCCTTTGTGTATAGCTGCGTGTATGACATGTGCAGCAACAGGGACAACATCACCACACTCTGCCAGGCCATCCAGGCCTATGCTCTGGCCTGTCAGGCCCTGGGTGTCACGATACGACCCTGGAGATCCCGCACCTTCTGCGGTGAGATTCTATTTAATTCGGTTTTAAACACACATTAATTCATTTGTGTCATCTGACATCATTTCTTCTCTCCTCTTGGCTCTCAGCTTTGTCATGTCCAGAGTTCAGCCATTACCAAGTGTGCACCAGCGCCTGCCCAGCCTCCTGCTCGGACCTCACCGCTCCCCTGTACTGTGCCCACCCTTGCACCGAGGGCTGCCAGTGTGACCCGGGTTATGTTCTCAGCGGCAGCCGATGTGTACAGCGTGACGACTGTGGCTGTGAGCATAACGGCCTCTATTACCCTCTCAACGACACTTTCTGGGCAGGCTCCAGTGGTGAAGAAGGCGAATGCACCCTCCGCTGCTCCTGCGGGCCTGCTGGGGAAGTCTCCTGCTTCAACGAGTCCTGTAAGGAGGGCGAGGTGTGCGTGGCGGAGGTGGGCCTGCTGGGTTGCTACCCTCGGAGGGAGGGAGTTTGCTCGGTGACCCAGAACTCGGTGACATCCTCCTTTGACGGCACCTTCCTGCTGTTCCCCGATGACAGCTCCTACTACCTGCTGAAGCTGTGCGGTGCAGTGCCGGCTAATGGCTCGACGGTGGAGGTGAAGATAGGCAGGCGGCTGGTCAACAAAGGCCCCGACTGGAAAAGACCCGTGGTAGTTAGAGTGTCTAACCTGGAAGCTCAGATCGGAGGGACAGATTTTGACACAGTGAAGGTTAGTATTTTTTTCTGCAGAGCAAAAACTCCCTTTTTAATTTCTATTTGCGGTTGATGAATGCCTATGGCCACTCCTTTTTTATTTGTGATCCAGGTGAATGGTGAACAAGTGCCGCTTCCGTATGTCCATCCGACGGAGACAATGATGATCTACAGAGCGCCAGGCAACGCTACAGTGGTGGAGTCCCGTGGTCTGCTGCGTGTCCACTACGCACGGCAGGGATTCCTCAACATCTCCCTCTCCACCCTCTTCTACAACGTCACCTGTGGTCTATGCGGCGTCTTCAACAGCAATGCCACTGACGACCTTCGCCTCCCTAGCGGACGCCTGGCGGACTCCGCTGAGCAGTTCACAGAGGGCTGGCGTGCCATCGCCGACGACCTCACCTGCAACGGCGATTGCGACGACCTGTATCGCATGTGCACGGACCTGCGTCTCTACCAGAGTCCCTGGATGTGTGGCAACATCAACGACCCAGGGAATAGTTCGTTTCTGGCGTGTCACGCAGTGGTCAACCCCTCGCCGTTCTTCAGGAACTGCTTGTATAACATGTGTGTAAAGGAAGGGAACCGTTCAGCCCTGTGCTCTTCACTGCAGGCGTATGCCAGCGCCTGTCAGGACGCTCAAGTCGGCCTCGCCTCCTGGAGGAGTGCCACCAACTGCCGTGAGTAGATATAGCTTTACTTTAAAGGAAAAAAACTGCTATTCTGACTCTTATTCTATGTTTTTCTGTTTGAACATGTTAGATATACAATTGCAATCTACCAGGACTGGTTTGAATTTGGTAGAAGACATTTTTCCAACAAAATTTGGCTAGCAGTTCCTGCTGCTATGCTAGCTGCGCAAACATGACTTTTTCTTTTTTAAACCAGTATTTTTATTTATATTTTTTTTCTCTTTTTTCTCTGCAGCAGTGTTTCCCAAACTGTTTCAGTCATTCTTCCCTTTTTGAAGCCAAAAAAAAAAACTTCCTTGTAAAAATAAATCTTCGTGCGTCGATTAGCATGTTTTGCTAGCCTGCTAGCATCAAAACGCTCTTATTTCTTTGTTGTTCCCAAATTAATCAAATTCATAGACATTTTCACAACAGACATATTGGTTCGGCATAGCAGGAAAAGCACCGGTGGAACAAATAATATTAATCAATATTGCATTGTTGCAGTTAATTATGTTATTAGCTAGACCTGCTTTTAGTTTAATTTCCCCACTAGTGATGGTGATTAACTAATATTAACCTCTTCTATAAAAGGTGTACTCCACCAACACTAGTCCTCGGGAGCTTGAAAGGTTGTAGCCTGCAGTTGTAGTCAGTCAACCCAGTTTTAAAATTCCCCAAGAGAATGTAAGAAAACTTACACAGCTAGCATCAAACAAAATCTTTGTATTTTAGCTTTAGCTATATTTTGACCCATAAACTGGGTCACATCTTTGGACTGTGGTGAGTCTAAAATGGCTGCAGCTTCTGCCAAAGAGTAAGTTAATAACTTTTCATTGGTTTAATATTCTTATATGGATTTGGTCTTCTCTATTTCTTTCTCTTACCTCGCTCTTCTGCCTCAGCTCTTCCCTGTCCCGAGAACAGTCATTTTGATGAGTGCACCAGCGCCTGCCCTCTGACCTGTGCCAACTTGGATGAACCTGAAGAGCCATGTCCTCTGCCCTGCCAAGAGGGGTGTCAGTGTGAGGAGGGCTTCGCGCTGCGGGATGGCCTGTGTGTGGCACGCAGTGACTGTGGCTGCATGAGCCACGGGCGCCAGCTGGCCACTAATCAGACTTTCTGGACAGACTGGGAATGCCAGGAGCGTTGCTACTGCAATGGCTCTGACAACAGTGTATACTGTCAGCTCGCACCCTGTCACCCTGAGGAGTACTGCCAGGAGAATGACGGCCTGTATTTCTGCCAGCCGCGCACCGAGGCTCTGTGTGTGGCCGCTGGTTATGGACATTTTCTGCCATTTGGTGACGTACCATTTGAGCTGCAGAGCTCTTGTACTCTCAGGATGGCCACCACCAACTGTGGCAGAGAGAGCGGGGACCATGCAGCCATCACTGGAACTTTTCCTCAATTCAAACTGGCAGCCCGTAATGAGGAAAGGGACACAGGCCAGGCAATTTGGGTGAGGGGCTTTGTACTGGAGGTCTACGATTATGAGATTGAAGTCTCTCGAACCTACAAAAACACGGTTACGGTAAGTGCACGAACAGGAAATTGTATTCATTTTCAAGAATAACTAATGTGGAACAAGCCAAACCGCCATATGCTGTGATTGGGCCAAGGAGGTTAACTTGGGTGAGGGAAGAACCTATTGAATTTGGGTGCTGATCCGGTTAAAAAGGGTTGATGCAGAATTTTCTTTCCAGAAGATAGGGCATTTTTTGACACTTTTCATCAAAGTCTCAGGAAATAATGTTTTGATCTTGATGTAGAACATGAGGCATATTTATGGTGTTGAGATCTATGACATTTCATAGTTCGGTGCAGATCCATATAATAATCTGGATCTGAGAGATGTGAAGGGTTGTTTGGCCTTGGCAGAAGTATGTGCTCCACTGAGTGCCATTTTAGTTAATATTTATAGTTTAACATTGATTTTTTAGTTTTTTAGTTTTTTTGCATGACCTGTGAAGGTCGAAGTTTTTTTTTTTTTTTTTTTATATGTGAGGACATGTTATTTCTAATCAAGCCGATAGAATAACCAGGCAGAGGGTAAATTCCTCTTTGATTGGCTTAAGGTGGATCTAATTTCAATGGGCATCTTTTATCAGGCTGGATTTGGATCAGACAAAACCCAGACCCTGAGCGACATTTGGACTGGGTTCACAAACCGCCTAAGAGATCTGAGCGGGAACAGAAATGACACACACTCACATTTTTTTCCAATTCTTTCTGCTTCTGTCTTTTTCTCTCACTTTCATTTTGATTATATAAGAAACACACAGGAACTCTTTCACTTTATGTTATTGAGTCCTACCCTGGGTTTCCCCTCATACTTTGAAAATATCCAGGATTAGAAAATATACACTGGCTCTAAAAATGCTTCTGTAGAAATGTGTGTGCGTCAGCTGATCGGGATCATAGAGTAAAGAGTTAAACCTGTTCAAACTAGAGCCATTTTCATTGAGTCTCTCCTCACTCAGGTGAATAAGGAGCGTTTGTACCTTCCTCTGAAGCTGGGCCCAGGAAAGGTCAACATCTTCACCTTGGGCTTGCAGCTCATTCTGGAGACAGACTTTGGCCTGAAGGTGGCCTTTGACTGGAACACGCTCCTCCTGTTGACTTTGCCCCGCGACCTCTACAACACCTCCTGTGGCCTCTGCCAAGGCATGCCCTTACCCCCCCCCACCCTCACCACCACTGACTGGGGCATGGCCTGGGCAGAGAGGGACACCTTCTGCCAGGTGGGGTGTGGAGACTCCTGCCCACGCTGTGGCCTGGGAGAGAAAAGCGTGCAAAACGACGCCCCCCTCGCGGTGGCTGACGCCAACATGAACATGGGCACTGACGACGGGGCGAACGAAGTCAACACAGGCATACGTTTCCACATCGGAGATGGACTGTATGTGTTTGTGGAGCCTGAGGCGGTGAGGCTGTGTGGGCTAATTGTGGATCGAGGAGGTGTGTTTGCACGCTGTCACAGCAAGGTGGCACCAGCCTTCTTTTATCAAAGCTGCCTGCAGGACACCTGCTTGGACCAGGGAGCTCAGGACACAGTCTGCAACTGGCTGCAGATCTATGCAAGCACCTGTCAGACCCAAGGAGTTCCTGTCACCGGCTGGAGGAGTGACACACCATGTGGTGAGTCTTGGCTCACTTTGATTGTGTGTGCAGTGGTCTCCCCTTGTTTTACAAGAAAATATATTTTCTCATTTACCTCTACGCCTGTGGCGTCTACCCATGTTGCCCAGGTTTTCAGATATCCATCTCTGAGATTCCTACATCCACCATAATACAGCGGAGGTGAATGGGATTATGTTTGTGGGGCTCACACTGTTGAAAAACAACATTAAACAGTCTGTCCAGAAAAAATGTCCTTAGTTGCTGTAACACATTAACACATTCTCTGGTAAAACACAATACAGTTACATTTTTTCAAATGTGATTTTTCAATGTAATGAGAATAAAAAACAATTTGATTAGACCTTATTAGATATATGTATATGTACTTTATTTAATTGAGATAAAGACCTCTTCTACAAGTGAGACCTGAGCACAGAAAATAAAATAATAAAAATAAAATAATAAGACATTAATAGCAGAGTTAAGTTGCATTTAAATAAACAATAATCAGCGTGTATATTTAAATAGGGAATAATCAATATGCTCATTGGTGAGCTTTAGAGGTTGTGGTATTTTTGAACTTTGGACAGAGCCAGTCTGTATGCCAAGCTAATCAGGTTCTGAGCCCAACAGCCTGCAGATATGAGACTTGGACAAATGAGTCTCCCTTCAAATATTGTCCACAAATATTTCCCCTTGAAAAATCAACACTTATTAACATTGGAACATTTCCTGTGTGTACACTGCAGTCAGTTCGATTGTTGTAGCTAATACCTTTGCCAACCTGCCTGCTCCCAGTCCAGAGCTGTCCACCTAACAGCCATTACTCCAGTTGCATGTCGGTTTGCCCGCCCCAGTGCGCCCCAGCCCGGGGCCAGAGGGACTGCAGCCAGGACTGTGTGGAGGGCTGCCAGTGTGACCAGGGCTACGTGCTCAACGGCAAGAGCTGCATCCTGCCTCAAAACTGTGGCTGCTACACCGATGGCAAGTACTATGAGGTCAGTGTCACATCCAGCAATATGTGGAGTAACCTGCAAGACAAGTGATTTTTAATTAAAGGTTTTCATTGGCCTGTCAGTCTCAGCACATATTGATCATAACTATCTTCTCGTTTCAATTAGTGCCGTTTAATTCCAGTGAAGTGTAGAGACGGTATGGAAGAACAAAAATAAAAGTTTTCTGATTCAGTCAGTGAAGGTAATCCTTGATGCCAAAATCATATTTTGCAAAGTTGCATCAGAGTCGTAGAAATAGGCAGTAATATGTTTTGAATAGAGCTGCAACTAATCATTATTTTTCATTACATATTATCTATATATCAGGCTGTAGAATGATAGGAAATACGGAAAATTATCCATCACAACATGATGCCATATATTGGTTGTTTTCCCCACTCAATGCTCCAAATTCTATAAATGCACTCAAAATGCAATACTTTTCTGCCAGTCAACTAATTAATTAATTGACTGACTCTAATTTTAACCAACCTTCTTTATTTCAGCCCAAGCAGCTGTTCTGGAACAGCGACTGTACCAAACGCTGCCAGTGCATCGGGCGAAACCTGATCCAGTGCGACCCGAGGCGCTGCAAGGCGGAGGAAGAGTGCACCCTGCGCTACGGAGTGCGGGGCTGCTTTGCGCGGCGCTCCCAGCACTGCGTGGCGTCGGGCGGCGGGGTGTTTAGAACCTTCGACGGGGCGTCGCTGCGGCTCCCGGCCTCTTGCTCCTTCGTCTTGTCCACCAACTGTCACAAGCTGCCGGACCTCTCCTTCCAGCTCATCGCTAACTTCGATAAATGGAGCACGCCCAACCTCACCACCATCTCTCACGTCTACCTTTACATCAATGAGGAGAATATACTCATCTCTGGCAGCACGATCAAGGTGAGTCCAAGTACAGGACCATGTCAGTTACTCATTATATCAGCCAAATATTAACCTTGATACAATTTCTATTATGCAGATTAAGTTATATTGATTCTTAAATTGATGAGGTTGTTATGTGCAACTCTTAACTTGACTTCACAAACAACAAACTTCCTCCAATGATACACTGTATATCATCTTATTTAAAGCTGCACTAATCAATATTTTATACAAACGCTGCATCGGTGACCTGCGGTGCCTAGCTGTGGCTTCTGTAGAGCCTTGCAGCGCCTTTCAGCTTGGTGTTTTGGTTTCATCACCTGCAGCTTTTCTCTTCTGGTTCACTCTGGTTTCATCAGGCAGCTGTTCTCAGTAGAAATAAAACCTCCTATAAACCAACTGCATCTTAACAGCTCAGCACCAAATGGTAGACAGACAGAGACGCCAACTGTAGCATTTAATGGATAAAGGGATATTGTTTTACTTTCTTCTTTTCAACATCACCAATCTTGCTCTAATAGAACTATTATCTCTATTAGGAGATTTAGTTTTTTTGTATATATTACCAACTGACTTTCCTCTGGCTTTGTGCCGTCTGCCGTCAAAGACGTCTTTTATCAAACATCTCCTCGAGAAACTAAACAAACAGATCCAGTTTAAATCTCCATTTTCTCTCCTGAATACTTGAAAGAGTTCTCGCAGTCCAATTTACCAATTACCCTCGCACTAATAGTCTGGTAGATATCCTCCAGCTCTGGCTTTAGGCCACATCATTCTGCTGAAAGTGCTCTCACAGAGCTAGTTAATAACCTGCTGATTGCCTCTAAAGTTGCCTCTGAGTCTTAATCCTGCTTGATCTGACTGAGCCTTTCTTTTTTTAAATTTCCTTAAGAACTGTGTTATCATCAGTGGAAGTGTGTTTAAGTGGCTCAGGTCATATTCACCAGCACACATAGTAATTACAGCACCATATCGGATCGTCACAATCTGTGCTTTGAGCTGTCTCCTTTCTTTTCTCTTACACGCTGCCACTCAGTGATGTCTTTTGTGAATATGAAATCAGTTAATACAGTCCCAAATCCCACATGTGTCTATTTGAGTTTTATAACAGTGTGTTTATTAGAGATCTAACAGGGAGGCGGACCTCTCCGGGGTCCAGACTGACCCCAAGCACAAGTCATATTGCTTCAATTTCTTGCGGCATATAAGTCAGAAGAAAAGAAAAAAGTATATTTAAAGTAAAACAAAAGAAAAGATTTTACAACTATTGTTCTGATTTTTACACAAACAGCCGTTGGGGTCTGTATAACACTAATTCTGTTCTCATTTTACTGACAGTCGGTGGTCAAACTTTAAGTGAGAGCTATGAAAGTCTGAATTTAACACGTAATGACGTGTGGAAATGAATTAAATTAAATTTCTTTGTGACCCTGTGTCCTGTCTCAAATATCTAAAGGTCTGTGTGTCTCCCCAGGTCAACGGTACACCGGTATCAGTGCCGTTTCTAACTGGGCTGATGACGCGTCTGTCCACGTCCGAAGGTTTCATTGTCATCGACACACCCCAGGACATCCAGGTTCGATACAACCGCTTTAACACGCTGAGCATCACTATGGGCCAGCGCCTTCAGAACAAGGTGTGTGGCCTCTGTGGGAATTTCAACGGAGACCCCAGCGACGACTACATCACCTCGAGGGGCAAGCCGGCTGTCAGCGCCCTGGAGCTGGCCCAGAGCTGGAAGACCAACGGTATGCAGAACAGGTGGGTGAGGCTCGGCACAGGCGCTGTTTATCGCTACACAGCGGCACATGCACTATTTGCAGATAGAAAGAGACGGTTATCCATCTTTTTGCTCTAGTTGTGACGAGACCCAGTACGTGGCTCTGGCCCAGTCTTGTGACAACACAGCGGTGCTGGCGCTGCAAGGTGAGGATGCCTGTCAGAAGCTCACCCAGCTGAAGGGCTTCTTCCAGCCGTGCCACGGCCTCCTGGATCCCCGGCCCTTCTACCAGTCCTGCTACCTGGACGGCTGCTATAATCACCGCAAGGCTCAGGTCTGCGGCTCGCTGGCGGCCTACGCCGAGGCCTGCCGCTCCATGGGCACCCTCACCACCAAGTGGATCACCCAAGAGAACTGCTGTAAGGGCACCGCGAGACACCAGCCACATTTTCAAAACTTTAAAATGTACTGATTTTGGTATGTGTGTGTTTTAACACTTCACCTTAACAAAAGTGAGGCCAGAAGTTTCCCTCAGTGCTTTTCTTCCTCCGGTCGCTCAGCGTGCTGTACATGCATGTTTGATAAAGCCTTGTGTGTGTGACAGTTAACATTGTGTGCGGACCTGTCTTTAGCAGAATGGATCTACGACCCCTGTGCAGGAGAGATCTGCACAAACTTCACCTGTGAGCTGGAGAACGGAGGTGACCTGTGCGGCTGTCCAGAACTACCCACCAGCACTGGAGGTGAGCGCTTCACGGGACACCACCGTGATGTCATCCACATCCAGCTTTAATCCCGTCTCTTCTGAAGTGAAGCATTCCTATAATAGTTTGACTTTTCAAATAGAGTCGCACTTATAATAATAATTGTAAATGCTGTTGATATTTGAGAGCTAAAGAAATCTGATAACTACATTGATTGATATTCATCTTTTAACGTAAACACGTGACAGAACCAAATATATTTGATCAAAATCAAAAAAGAATTGGTACCTAGATATGTGCTAAACATTTTACAGTTGATAAATACAATAATCTCTGCTACAATTTCTTGTTGTTTACTAGCTGACATATAACCCGACACTTACTGATCAGTGATGAGCTAAAATTGAGCAATCATATCGGCCATGTCAGTGTTTTAGTAGGGCTCTGTAGTTAAAATCACACTGCTGTCATTGTTATCTCATATTAGATAAATATAAATACTTAAAACATGTATTCAGTGTTTCCTTCAGCGTGTTCTCTAAACCACAGTATTGACTGTCCGTTGAGTAATGTTGCAGTAACGGTGATGTTTACCTGTGGCAGGTGATGATGACATCATACAGGCAGAGGTGACCTGCAAGCATGCTCAGATGGAGGTCTCTATCTCCAAGTGTAAGCTCTTCCAGCTGGGCTTTGAACGAGAGGACGTCAGGATCAACGACGAGCACTGCGCCGGCATCGAGGGAGAGGACTTCATCTCCTTCCACATCAACAACACGAAGGGACACTGCGGCTCCATCGTGCAGGTCAGTGGACCAACGTTAGCTCATCATATTCCTGCCTCAGGAGCGTCCACTGTGCTGTGTTCACTGCTTTGATTTCCAGCCGGGTCACTTGTGTCTTTGTGCACCTTTTATTGGTCTCCACTTTTAATGGGGATGTTTTTAAACTCATTACTGAAACATTACCGTGGTGCCACTGCCAAGAAAATTGCCGTTCTGCAACTCTGAATTTGGCATAAAACCTTCTTCTATCCTTTGTAGTCTGCTTCCAATCTCATGAGGTTACAGGTGTGGTCCCATCAAGTCTGTACAGAGACCAAAACCGCTGCTCACCAACCATAACCACAGACTCGCACTGTAGCCGGAGAGGCTGCACTGGGCGGATGGATAAACTATTATTACTTTATTATTTACCTTTTGCTTCTCTGTTTCCTGACGGTGAATGTTTCTCAATGTCCCTTCATCCCTCTGACAGTCGAATGGCACTCACATTATGTACAAAAACACAGTCTGGATAGAGAGTGTGAACAACACCGGGAACGTCATCACCAGAGACCGGACCATCAATGTGGAGTTTTCCTGCGCCTACGAACTGGACCTGAAGATCTCGCTGGAGACCGTCCTCAGACCCATGCTCAGGTCAGACACGGGGATTAGCTGTAGAATCATACGTTTATGTCTGATAAAACAAAATGTCACAGCTTTTAACAGCTGGCTGCTTCTCTCATCCTCTCCACCCCACCCCCCCCTCCGTGCTCCAGTGTGATTAACCTCACCTTACCGACCCAGGAAGGGAACTTCATCACCAAGATGGCTCTGTATAAGAACTCCTCGTACCGGCATCCGTACAGGGAGGGGGAGGTGGTGCTGAGCACACGGGACATCCTCTTCGTGGGCGTCTTTGTGGAAGGGGCAGATGAAAATCAGCTCATCCTCATAGTGAACATGTGCTGGGCCACGCCGTCCCGCTACAGCAGCGACCGACTGCGCTACATCATCATAGAGAGGGGGTAGGCTGGAGGACGCACACACTAATGATTCTTGGAGGCCGGAGGTGTGGGCGACGAAGTATTTGTTTTAGTCTGAGACACCTGAAAGAAGCAGCGACTAAGTTTTGCAAAATAAGAGTCACCATACTGAGGAAAAACATGAACACTCATCAGTGTATTCCTTTTGATATGTGGCTCTCACCAGGTGTCCGAACATTAAGGACAACACCATCGGCATGGCAGAGAACGGCGTATCCCTCACCTGTCGCTTCCACGTCACCGTCTTCAAGTTCATCGGGGACTACGACGAGGTCCACCTCCACTGCGACGTCACCCTGTGCGACTCAGAAACCAGCGCCTGCAAAGTGGTGAGAGGCTCGAGGAAAGACACAATCTGAACTCAAAAGTGGCGATGAAACAAATGTCTGGCTGTGTTAATGTGCGTGTGCTGTACATCCAGAACTGTCCACACAAGAGAAGGATGTACTCGGAGGACAGCGACCATAAAGAGCACATTCTGTCTGTGGGACCCATAAGAAGGAGAGGTAAGTGTGATCTCAACCATGAGTCCGTGTTTAAAAACACTTCTCAGAGCTATTCAGTCAAATTCCTCAGTTTCTTCCAGGACTTTTCATGACTCGCATGTCCTTGTCCTCTCAGAATCAGACTGGTGTGAGGACAACAACGGAGGCTGTGAGCAGATCTGCACCAGTAAGGGAAGCGGGCCAGTCTGCAGCTGTGTGACTGGGATGCTGCAACGAGACGGGAAAAGCTGCCGGAGTAAGCAGCACACACACACACACACACACACACACACACACACACACACACACACACACACACACACACACACAGGTGCACAGACCAGGGATTATAAGGTTCTATGTTTAGTATTTCTGTTTCAGTGAATCATAGAACGATGAGTAATATCAGCAGGAAATCGTCTTATTTTCAGAACATTTCCTTCTATAAATCAGGTTTAAATAATTTGACCAAAGTTACCATGGAAACGTATGCTACCAGTTTGCAGTGGCACCAGTCAGGCTAGTTTTCAGGTTTATCTCAGTTGGCCTGCTACACTGAACAGGCACACACCGTCTTCACTAAAGTTGTGCACAATTCCCAGGATCCAGTATTTTTATGGTAAAAGTACTGCATGTACGTCTGAACAGACCACTCCAGGGGAGTAACATTTTCTCCATTTTCTCTCATATTTGATGTAAATAATAATCAAGAACTTAAAAGACCTTGACATTGTGCGTCTTATTTGTTACAATTTGCTGTAAACCTCAAATTCACATTCTCACTAACCTGCAGCAAACGGCTTTAATGTGTCAACCTTCATATGTTTGTAATTCTTACTCCACTGTGTCCATGAACAGCCCCATTTTCTTTACATCTTCATTTATTTTTACCTTTCAAACCTTTATTTTCTCCGCTTCTGTTCTTCACCAACCTTCCCTCATGTTTATTGATAAAATAGTAACATAAGCTGGATATTTGATGCAGAGGAAGGAGGAATTCAGAGAACCTGCGTCACTGCACACTAAGCTGCAGAGCTAAAGTAACACAACTTCGATAGTGATAAGACGAACAAATTAACTATTTACCCTGAGAACTTTCCATTGCCATTGTGTGCGGGGCGTTGTGCGCCGGATGTTTGTCAGCTGCAGAGCTGTTCACTTTGGGTTTGGTTTCTTTATGGAGAGTTAAACTCTTTAATCAGGAGGGTGTGAGCGAGTGACGCTGCCAGAGCCCGGTTTAAAGATGAACACTGAGGCCCATATTCTTCACAGGGACCAGTATGACCACGCTATTCACTACTGGTTTACAATGAGTGAGTGAGAAGATGCTAAATAGTGCTAGTGTCATTGTCATGCATATGAGTGTAAATATCATTGGGTTTTGCCGCCTGCATAAAGGCATTCAACAAACGGACTGCTCTGTTCAGAGAGAGCTGCAGGAGTCATTGTCACCTGCAAGCCATTGAGCAGGGCGGAGTTCCCACAGCAGATCAGATAAGAGTCTAAAGCTGCTTCAGGCTGCAAAGGTGTGGACATCAACTTTTGTCAAAATTAAATAAATAGATAAAAAGGGAATAAACAGAATAAAAGCTATCATGGTATTATAGGTCTAACCTATAAGTGATCTCTGAGGCTGAGTAGCACACACACAGTCTGAGGGTTTATTGTTTATTATCAAAGCAACACAAACAAATATGGGGAAAAATTACAGCACAATTTAACAGTAGTTACAAACATGTAGCACAAAAATTTGGCATCCAGACAATTTAGTAAACAAAAACCATAAATGTCTGTTTATTAAATGTTAACTGCAGCATCCTCTACAGTTCATGTTGTCTTCTGTCCCCAGCTGTGAGCTCCAGCTGTAACGTTACACCTGTGGTTCCTCTGCTGATCGTCAGCGCCCTGATCTCCGTGCTCCTGCCTCGTGCTCGCGCTCCTCTCATCTCCTAACACCCCGTGAGCAAAGGAAGGCAACAGACGAAACAGATCAAACACATTAAAAAAAAAAGACTTGAAGATGCACAGTGTATCCGCAGTGTTTAGCCAGTAGATCAGCTGTGTGCCAGTGTGAAAACGTAGACAGAATACATACCTGCTTTTCCTAAACATGTGGACAGTCAGTCCTGCTGAAAGTCTTAAGTGTCTCCCCTTCCCTCCACGTCGTGATATTCTCCAGCTCCACTTCCTCCATTATTTACATAGGTGAGGACACCTCATCGTGTGTTGTCGGTCACTTAAAGCAGCTATGTGTAGATTTTGTACGTGATTCTAACATCCTTCAGATTGCTCTGATGGTTTGACGTGTGCCACAGTGTCTGGATGACGCCAAAGAAATTGTTCTAATCCTGCACGTAGTGGGTTTAAGGTTTATTTAATGCAAGAAAACTAAAACCAATGGTTCTTATTAGGGAGAGAGGACGGTTACATAACAAAAAAAAGTCAGCTACATGTAAGAAGAATGGGATGTGAACTGAGACAGCGGCGTGGAAGATAAATACTTTAATGGCGGTCCCGCTTTCCGACCTCCACCCTCTTTCTTTACATTCCTTACATTACTTTCTACATTGGAACTGAACATTGCTACTGAATGTACAGAACAATTATATAATGAACATAATTGCAAACAGCCAACGCGGCTTTGTCTGGATGATAACATCTGATCCCAGGTCTGTGCATTTACACCTGGTATCAACAAGCGTTAACTCATTATCTTGGTTGCGCCCGCATTGTGATTGGCTCTCAATATGCAGCTATTAGTTGGGTGCAGCGACTACAGAATGCATCAGATTAAAGGGTCCTCGTGAGGAGCGTCTCTCACGCAGACGGGGGGTTGTCACATGACGGCGACATCAGTTGGCTTAATGGGAACATTCCCGGGGCGTCTGCTGGTGTCGAGGGAAGTCAAGAATCCACTGAGTCCACGTGAGGCATCGAGTCGAACTCCACACAGTTTATGTTCCCTGTTACACTATTACCTAAGAACCTGGAGCTGATTAGTCATTTAATGAATATAGACTTTTCTTTATGTTATGTTATAGTAAAGTGAATATATATGGATTTTAGACTGTTACTCAAAACAAGAAATTTGAAGATGTCACGTTGGGCTTCAGGAGACTGGGATTTTACAGACCAAACAATTTATTGATTCCACGAGAAAATAATCATCAGATTAATCGATTAAAGGGTTTTTCCCTTGAAAAGTTTTAAAGTTCCATATTTTACACTTTTCCTGTGTTTTATTTAAAGTGTCGATCCATAAGAAAATATATTGGTGTAGTTTTACATCTCCTCTCTCAGGCTTCTCTCTGGAGCTCTCGTAACAACAGGTCGGTGAACCAATCAGAAGAGAGGAAGCAAATTTAATTAATTTTACTTTCACAGAAGAAGGGGCTCTTCTGTCGCTAGTTAACTAACCTTTGCACAAATTATTGTTGGCATGTGCAGTATGTAATCTAAACAATGTGGCCAGACATACAGATGCCATTTACTCCTGGCTGAGAACCAATCACAATGTGATGCAGACCTCCTCCGAATATGTTCTGGCTGGTGTGATAGCATTCCCACTGCAATGCATTCAGTGTGTGTTTACACATCCTTATCCAGATAGGTTATTAGCAGGTGTACATGTCCTCTAAATGTCCTGCTGTAAAAGAGTCTTGAATTAAAGTGTGTGAATATAAACGGCCCTGACAATATATCTACAGGCTACCTTTAAAGCTGATTTATTTGCTTCCTATTTGACCTTCAGACCAATTACTCTAATTACAGTGTTTACCAAAATCTGCATCGGCTTGTGGCGGCAAAAAGGCCGTGAATCACGTAAAAACTCTGTGACAGGATATTTCGTAAAGCAAACAGTGGCGGAGAGTAAACTGTAAACGGGCGGGAAAGTGGAGTTTATGAATGAAGTGAGTGTTTATGTGTGAGGAGAGCACCTTGTGAAATGAATTCTCTTATATTTTAAACTCACAGGCTCGTGCCACAGGACGCGTTGTGGCCGTGAGATGATGCAATCAGTTGTGCCATTTAAATATAACATTTCAGTCTTAATCAGTTATAGCTTCCTCGTGTCATTGCATGTATTTTCTACCACGCACTGACTGTTTGCTCTGACTGACTGTGAGCATCAGCTTGCAGGGAAGGACGGACATGTGAGGGCATGATACTGTTATACTGTCAACAGACAAAGTAAGTACCGTTCCCACTCAGTTGCTTTCTATCTGGCACCTTATGTGATATAAATGTCAATGTGTGGCCACATTATGTAAACCTTCAGTGTTCTTTACTGAAGCCAGTTGAGATTCTCAGTTTTGATTCAGTTCATAGACGTTAGTCGTGTTTTGCTACTTTCTATGTACAAATGTACAGTCCTTGTCAGTTTGCTGGTTTATGTCTTGACTGTTTTTGATAATCAGTATCTTTTTGTGTGTGTGTGTGTGTGTGTGTGTGTGTTTTAAAAACATGACCAAAAGATGTTTTATCCTTTGAGAGCAGCATCACCTTCACTATGAATAAATGAAGAAGTTCTCAAAGTCGGTGTGAGTCAAGTTAATTTGATGCACCACATGTAGCCACGCCCCATTGCAAGACAGGGCTCAACATCCACCACACCTGTTGTAATTATATATTTCATAACCGTAGATACTGATGAAGACTACATGTTCAGTTACATAAATCCAAAAATGACTTGTCTGTTTAAGTATCTGACAGGAAGTAAAAACAGCTGTCTCCTAGCAACATAGTTGCAATGAAACTATTGGTCGCATTCAGTCCACACCTCGTGCGATTGATTGTATCCTGTTTCCTGAAAGTTTCAAACCAGTGAAGGCTGAAGGCAGGAGATGGCAATGATTACAAATTTAATTTAAAAAACAATTTGGTTTCCATCAGCACAATAAGAGAGCGATGTGAGTTTTACTAACTTGAAAACACAATTAAAGTCATTATTTAAAATGTTCTGTTTCTTATTCTAAAATTCAAAAATCAAGAATTTAAAATACAAATGTATTTTAATTAAATATAAAGAAAACCAAATATAATTACAAACAAACTAGAAATAGCAGTTGAAATAATAATTGAATTTGACCAACAAAACAAACATAGTTGTTATCACGCAAATTTAAATCATGCTTTCCATAATACACAGTCACATACAATATAAATTGCTGCATTATATCCAATAATTTCTTTGATTTTTTATGGTAAATGTTGTTATTCAGGCTGGTTTCCGTGTCAGCAGTGAACTCAGTGTTTCATTTCCATCTCAGCACCTCGAAAGCTCTTTTTCAGAGACTGTATGTGGATAAAAACAACTACAGTGTGTGTGTTTTTTAACATTAAAATGTAGAGGAGGAACTCTGTTTTATCCGCTGTGAGCAGTACAGGTCTTAACAAGCAGCGTTCAGCCCCAGAAACCTGCACCACAAAGACAGCTTGTACATATGTTGCCTGTGAGGCAAAAACCAGGGTAAGAAAAAGTCAACAAATCACCTGCCACTGCTTGTACATGTTAATTGCTGCGAGTGTGAGGTAACCGATCTGCAACTCAACATTCAGAGGACACTGTAAAAACTGAAGGGATTGAAACAGGATTTTGAGAACTTAAGGGGGAAGTGTCCCCTCCATCCTCAGCAGGAGATTACGTCCTTGACACATGCACAGCATAATAACAGATCAGTTAAGCAAAGACAAAAAAAAAAAAGGCACTGAAGCCAAAATGCATGTAAAAGAGAGAAGATCAACTGTAAGGAAATGGCAACAGTGCAGTGAGCAATACTGTTCTCCACACAGATATGAATCAGTTTATAGGCCCTCCAAAAGCTATTACAGAACTCATATCTAATCAGAAATGGTGATTTCATCTGTTCGTATATTTTAATTTAATTAATTTAATTCCACTGCTGTCTAAACACACAATACAAAGCAGCAGCAGAGGGCAGGTTGACCTAGTAAACACTGAATATAAACCCTCCTATACTGATTAGACCTCGCAGCAGAATGAGTGGAATTCAGCAGCTGGGTTTAACGTGGCATTGTTCCTTTACAAAAGCAGAAGCCACAAAACAATTAGAAATATTTCAGTCATATTCTATCACATGTAGGTCAGTCGGGACTCTGGTTATTTAACAGCCTTTCAGTTGTGTTGACATGCCGGTATTGAAACCACTGTTCAAGTACAAGGCTGCCTCTTGTCCTCATTTGCCTCCCTTTGTGGCAAATGTTGGACCTGTTGTGTATCTATGGTTACATAAGTTTGTAGGTGTGTGTGTTTATGGGTGTGTGTTTACAAGTATTTGTGTGTCAGACTCTCCTATATCAGTTTGTCACTGTCCGACATTACACATCTAAGTATGTGTTGCACTAAATGGTTGTTGTATTCTTTTATTTTCCTGCTGCTATTATTTCCTTTCTTTTCTTTTTTTCCACAGTAAATTTATTACCCGAGACAATTGCATATTCTGTTTTTCCAAGTTAGTCTCCACTTCAGTCTCATTATCAGCCGCTCAGATGCTCTCATGAGCTTCAAATATGGATGCATTGCACATCTTCTTTTTCAGAATAATCAGGACTGTTGAATGAGGAAATATTTGATGTGAGTTGCACTGAGGAAGAAGCAAGATTCACTCAAACAACAAGCGAATTCAGAACAGAAACAATTTGTCAACACATGCTGCAAATACTCTGAAGTGTTTCCAGGGGACACTAAAAAGTGATGGTCAGGAAGAGAGAGAGGATGACTCAAACCCAGGTTAGGACTAAGCCTTCTAAACACTTCCGTTGCATTTGGCCTCTCAGGGCCTCCGTACAAATCAGCTGACCTCTCAGGCTTCATAGGGTTCAAGCGTCCAACTGCTAGAATATGAACTAATTCACAAAACCCATCGTAACCAATAAATGAATAACACAAGCAACTATTGAGCGAGCTCTCGCGGGAAGATCTTTCTGTTTCCTCACGTCTGCAACCTTTGGCTCTCGTCTAATTCTCTTTGCGAGCAAATCTATTGCTGATGCAAAAAAGGAGCAGGGTGAGAGGGAGAACCGGTGTTGTACTCCTCTCCCCAGATAGTAAAACATTAGCATACATTTTAGCTGTAGAGCATTTGTATCCAGGCTGTTGTCGCCTACCGGCCTGTTGGTGTTAAATACTAATAATGTCTTTGGTAAAATACTGAATGTCTTTGAAAGCATGTTTCTCTTCTTAACACTGTCACTGCATCTGTTTCTTGTTTCATCATGTTGAAGTTATTTGATCGTACGTGACTCACTCTTCTGCTCAAAGGCAGCTAAGTGAGTGACTCACTGTAAAGTTTAGGTAACCATGAAGTTTATAGAAAAGGAGGTTTGCTCAAACATGAGCACTGCTCGAGGTATTCCCTCGCTGACGTGCATGTGCATAGGATGTCGGCCTCGCCTGGGGGGTGGAGGAGCTGAGTGTTTGCATGTGTTTGAATGAAAGGGTCGGCTCCGCTGTCATGGGAGGAGTGTGTTTGAAGTTGTAATTATTGCAATTATTTGGGAGAGGAGCTTTCGCAGTGATTTTTTTCTCTCACACTGGCAGCAGCAGCAACCTGAAACCTGTATGTCTGGGAGATCATTTATTTTTAATTGCATGCATGTACTCTGTCTTACATAACACAGAAAACAGAGGTGATTATTAACAGTAGTCCCTATTACATGGTGTACAGTCCATGGCTGTCATCTTGATTGTATCTCTCTCATTAAATTCCTCCTAATCAATGAAGTCTATAAATCTTATATGTGTGTAAATGTCACCTCGGTCAAGATTTTATTGATATCAAATAGTAATGATTAAATCAAGTTTGTCCTCAGGCTGGCTTTAAAACAAAAGGCCACAGAAGTCGTTTAAAAAAATCTAATGGGTTCATCAACCTTTGAACTTTCATAATGTATGTATAATAATGTGACAGGAAACCTCAGTGAGGCTCAGAATTGAAATGATTTAAAGTTTACTCAGATCTGTTCAGGTTAAAGGCCCATAAATTTTTTTTGGTTGTGTGTGTAATTTAAGCTTTTTCCAAATTATTCTTGTGACCTAAATCTTTATTTTGTTTTTTTTGCTTTCCCTTCATTCTCAGCAGTTTCTGCATCTGTACTTTTTTTAATACCAAGTTTGTACGCATAATGTAAATAATATTTCATGTGAAAAAGTGTAAAGAATCTCAGCCAGATTTCTTTGGTTTCCTTTAACTTCAGTGGTTCAGGAGGTAGAGCGGGTCGTCCACTTACGGGAAGGTCGTTGGTTCGATCCCCGGCTCCTCTTGTCTGCATGTTGAAGTGTCCTTGGATGAGATACTGAACGCCCGAACTGCTCCCAAAGTATCATTGGTGTTTGTGATAGAAAAGCTCTGAGTGAATGTGAGACAGTCAATCCATGAATTAGAAAAGCTCAGTGGTTCATCCTGTGGGGACACTGAATATCCAAAGTAAACTTTATTTAATTCAGCCATTTGTTTTTAGCCAGCTGACCAAAACTGAAACCAGGACTGAAGAAAAGGTTATCTCCACCACCTTCCCTCAGGTTCGTCCTTGCTCCAAGCTCTTCCTGACATGATAACCCTGGAATCTGACCTCATTAAAGCGTCTGTCTCTGTTGAACCGGCAGCGAGAACCAGCCACGACTGGAATGTGACAAAGTCATCAGGTCGCATTCTTCTTCTGTGAATGTAATGTTGGTTAATTGGTAGGTTTGTAGAAAGGGACTCCCTCCGCTCACTGTTCCTGTGGGGTTACCAGTACTGTTTAAGAAGGTGTTCCCACATTCACACACTGTGTGTACATTAATTGTTTCCACAGTGTGGTAGTTTGGTATGAATGGAATTGCAAGTTTCAGTTAGTTACTGGTCAGACTGCCATAAAATTAGCTGTTAACGCTCACAGGATAGATCCACCTGACATTTCTTGCCAAAATAGCCCCTTGTACACAAGTAATATCAAAATATAATAAATGAATAAATACATTTTCTTGGGTTTTCTAAGCACATTCATGCTCCCAAGAGAATAATCCCTTTTGATTTTAATATATTTACATTTTTAGCGCCATTACGGCTGAGGTCCATCAGCACGCTGTTCACTCCTTTAGTTTTGTTCAAGTAAAAAAAGTGTGACAACTGCATCTACCACCATATCCAACGCTATACACCGAGTTAAAACCTGATTCCTCAGCTCAGTGCGATCTGTTACGTGAGCGCTCTGGACTTTGCTCAGTTATTTTAATATCCTCTCTGTTACAGCCAAAAGATGAAAATGAATGCAAAGGGTCGAAGGAACCCGTAAAGGTTTTACGAGGCAGCTATCAAGTTTCTTATCAGCCTCAGAGCTGGTGCTTTATCTATTCAGAGCTGCAGTCTAAATATCTATCGGGGTCAGCAAGTCTCTCTGTCGAGGGGCTGAGGTTTTGGGATGTAGAATGAAGCTGATGGGAGCTTTTATTTTCTGCCAACATGTGTTATTCTTTCTACCTTTGCAGAAGCACCTGCATATTTGCTGTTAGATTTTTTTTTTTTATCTCAGACAACAACACAGAAAAACATTAATGTATTTTGCTAAAGCAAATGTGAAGGTTGACGTACTGTATCCACTGTACCTTGTTCTCAACACCATCTGGTCAATGGAATCTGAATACTGTGGACTGTGAACTGTGATACATTCATTTCTGCCTGTTTTATGGATATTTCTGCAGAGATCAGTATATCCTTAAAACACAACAATCCCTCAGCTGAAGTGCTTCCTATGCTGTTTCTCCATTATCAGCACTGATATGCTGACTGAAGTAGTGCGTAAACCCAAAGCACCGCACTTGTGTCCTTGACACTAAATCATACAGCGCAGAGCTCTTTCCATAAAGTCTATAGTTGTCTGTCTGTGTAATTGTTTAATATTGTATTTAAAAAGATATATTACATAATGCATCTATTCAATTCTAAGCTCTCTAAACTAGACCCAGCTGGATAGGCAGACCGATCTCAAGTAAAAACAAACATTACATACTTTTTATTACAAGAAGGAAAACAAAATATAATGTCTACTGTAACATAAAGCTGCAGTGGGAGATTGTGGAGAAGAAAATGAACATTGAGCCAATTTCTTCATTGCCTGTTTGGTCCAATAAATCTTTTTAGCAGCAGCCATCCAGAAACAGCCGGTCTCGCCCCTCAATCGACACTCAATAACCCAGTGTAGTGTAGACTGAAGCCGATGTATGTCAGTGGAGGAAGATGAGCATCAACATATACTTAAAATATCAAATATACCACAACTCATAGAAAAATGTTTCATTGGATAGCTCTTAATGTACAAGCACTGCTTTAATGTTGCAGCTGGTAAAGGTGTGGTTAATTTAAACAATCTTTTACACTACTGGGTAACTTAATTCTTAATATATATCATTATGTATTAATAATCTGAATCTGCAAAGTAACTATAGTTATCACACAAATGTAGTGAAGCAAAAAGCACAATACTGGAAGTTTAAAGAGCGTAAAAGTGAATTAGTGAAGTAAAGCACAGTGACCTCTACACTGTACTCCAGTACATACTGTTGACAGAGAGTATATTATCATTATGTTGTATATAGACAACAACTTAAATATTTAAAGAACGCGTTCTCTCCTCCCCTGGTGTTAAAGGACCTTTAACTCAGATCCTTTATATTCTCAGAGACAATCAGCTGGTTGGTGTAATTTTCATGCATCTGCTTTATCTCTGCAGTTTAGCTAAGAAACAAGCGTAGCCATCTGTGTCATCCATTCCAGTGAAATCTAACATCAATGCAACCAAGTCCACCAAATTTATTTGGCTTATATAAGTCACTAATTGCTTTACCGATGAATCTCATAAAATCTGTTAAAGATTAAGCCATTTGGCTCGTGGCCCTGTACAGTGTCTACTTGAGGCCCTTTGTTGTGTTTGTGGTGCCCACTAAAGAGACATTTCCCCTCTGAACATCTCAGATATTTTCATATAAGTAGGCCTGTGTGTTTAAGACCACAAAAGATCAAATTATCAAATGCTTCACAAAAAGGCAAACACTGGGGAAGTTTTTTTCTTTTCCATATACATATACTTTTTTAAGAAGTATTCTGAGATCTGTGACAAAGACAAATATATGTCATTTACATTCAGTTTGAAATCTGAGACACATTGTATGGAAATATCTGATTAATGCTGAATGTCCAAAAATATAGATATATTGGAAAGTTAAATCACTGGACCAAACAATCCAACTCTAAATAAAGTAATTAGAAGTAGTTTCACCTCAGCTAAACGCTGCTAATATAATAATGTCACCTATAATAATAATGATAATATATCACTCACTGCATAATGAATGCTCTCACTGCAAAGTTGGTAATAATTTTCTGCGCAGTGACGTAAGTAAGTTATGAATTTGACTACTTTCACAGCTCCTTGCAATGCGCCAAGAGCAGAGCTGTGACAGTTTTAATGTTTCCAACGGCACTTAAAGGCAGCACCGGTCGTCTCGGGGGGGTGGGAGTGGGCGTTAACGTCACACAGTAAAAACTCCGACACACGCGCCGCCTCTGTGTTAGTGTTCATCACAGTGAGGTCGTGTGCACGTGCCCGACGGTAGAGACAGTCCAACCTGCAGACACAGCGGGACGACCAGTGACTTCACCCGCCGGTAACTGACTTCAGCCGGTCAGCGGGACTCCACTGACTCCGGCTGCATTGCTTGACATCCCGGTTCTCGGACAGCAACAAATACAAACAACAACAACAACAAGAACAAGAACATCAACCACCGTCGGACACCATGCCGTCTCTGCGTCACTCCTACACGGTGACGGTGCTGGAGGAGCCGACCGCTTTCCCCTTGGACAAACACGACCTGCGGCGCAAGAATCCTTCGCTGTCCCGGTCCATGCTGGTGTCCACATTCATGGGTCTGATCATCAACCAGGCCAAGGTGAGTCCAGACCACCTGCACTGCACCTCTGCCTCTGTCTCACCTCTCTCCCAAAGCCTCCCCCTCTTCCTCTCGATTCCCTTTAATTTAACTTTCACAAATAACAAACTATTCATCCTGACTTTTTAAAGTTCTTATGCACTTGTCATTGTCAACACAGACATATTGTGTTTTTTGGAGGGAGGGAGGGGGGGGCTCTCTGGGGTGCAGCAGCCATAAAATCTAATTATTTAGCTTCACTGAATTGTTTAGAAGTAAGTTTTGTCCTTTTTGATTATAATGTTAAGCAACATTATTGGAGTTCAGATCTTTTACATTAAATACAAAATAGGAAGTAAAATATATTTCACTTAAATCAACAATAAATTTGGGTATTTGTTTATTAATAAGGACATAGAAGTGGTATATTTTTGCACTGGCAGCTTGTTCAGTGTTCATGTAAGTGTTATGATCACCCATAAAGCTGACGATGACATCAACACACACGCAAATATCTCATCACTGTAAATTATGATTCATGCACACAGGGACACAGTATCATGGTGATACTGCAGGAGAGAGAAAATAGACTCCATGAAATGCAGTGTGATATTTACAGTATGTGAAAGAAAATCAATGTTAAAAAAAAGAAAGAAAGAAAGAAGAAGAAATAGTAAAATCTCAACATCTTATTCAACTTTGTAACAACATGGAGAGCCAGAGAAAGCTTTGTGACCTTTAGGCTCTTATCAGGGGAGAGGGACTGGGCTGGAGGGCAGATAGGAGCACAGGGCGGGGAGGTAGGGGGAGTCGGGTGGGGGCGGAGGTTTAAGAAAAGCAGCAGCAGCAGCAGCCTGTATCAGAGTAACAAATAGAGTGTGACATTTGTTGCGTAATAGGAAGGAGAGCCCTGCTGATAAGGAATGTGTCCAGACTGTCACCTTCCTTATCGTCTGCACGGTACATTTTGTTCGCGCTGAGCTCTGCCCACAGCCTGCACATACAGTGTCCACAGCCCATGTGGGTTTGAGGTGTTTACGGAAGCGTAGCGTAGCCTGCAGTCACAGACCACACGCTTCACGTCCTTGGCTTTGGCTAACACTGTTGGAAGATATCGGTTTCAACACATATTGCGCTCACTTTTCTTAGTGTAATTGAGTAGTTTTCAGTGCTTACACAAACCAGACGTTAAGTGTCCCAGATGATGAGTGACTTTGATCCAAACTGAAACACCTCTCCAGCTGTAAACCATGACATTTGTTGCAGACATTCATGGTCCCCAGAAGGATTAATCCCAATGACTCTGGTGATCTTTCAATTTAAGGCTGCAGCTAACAATTATTTTCACAATGTACCTATTATTCTCTCAAATGATCGACTAACAAATCAGTCTAGTTAATGTCACAAGGATTGTAAAACAATTTCACCCAAAGCCCAAAGTGATGCCATCTGATTGGCTGATCCACATCCAAAGATGTTCAGTTCACTATCAAACGAGACGAAGGAAAAAAAAAAAGCAACAAATCTTCACATTCGAGATGCTGCAGTCGGAGAATGTGAATCAGAATAATTGCAGATTAATTTTCTGCCGATCAACTGATCGTAAACTGAAATGGCAAAGTAGCTCACCATTAAAACTGCATAACTTTTATGTCACTGAAGTAGAAATTTTTTCATCATCTTTTTCTCCTTTTTAGTCTCACAGTAAAGTTCCTGTACTTGAGTGTGGTATGTTTGGACCTTCCCCAGCCCTGCTGTTAATGTAGCTGAGATTTTTGTTTATACTGTATCCAAGGGAGTGGCGTAGCTGGCACCATGTGTTGCTCCCTTCGTCACGTTATACGGCCTTGACCAGGCATGCAAAGCTGGGTAAGGACATCACGTTCTCCAGCTCTCTCTCTCCCTCTCTCCCTCTCTCCCTCTCTCCCCTTCTCTCTGAAGACATGCCAGTGGACCGGTGGAGAGCGTTGTTGTTCAGAACACAGAGATTACCTGAATCGCCCATCACTTCCTTGCTTTTTTTTTTTTTTTTGGACGGCTCTTTTTAAATTACAAGCCGCCTGCTGAGTGTGTGCCGAGGGCCCCGCTGTGGTCAGTACTCACCGGAGCAGTGCAGCAGATTGGGACTCGCACCATATGGTCACCTTCAAAATAATACTGCGGAGAAGAAGGGGAAGAATAATTGTAGCCAAGCAAGCAAGCAGGCTGTGGGCTGTTAATAGCTTATATTGTCACAGTTCTATTTTCAGGAGTGAAAAGCTCGTGGAACATAATAAACAACAACATGAGGCACTAAACCTCTTCACTGACACTGTGGATGAGGATAGCAGCACAACAGGATTTACTAACCTCTTCATATTTACTTAAAATGCAAAAAAAAAAGCAAATTCTTATCGAAATACACTCTCTCTGCTGAGCTCTCTGCTCCAGTTATCTCCAGCTCTAACCACTGTAACACAGATATAATGCTTTAGCAAAGATAAGTGCCACTAACTCTTCTTCTTCTTCTCTCTTATTCAAATCAACCAAAAAGACACTAAAACTCAAAGTACAATTAAGAATAAACAACAGCATGTTGAAGTGATTTACAGGTGTGCAGCCGTGCCCTCATTTATGCTTCCGTCAGTGCGTTGCTGCCTTGACGCTATTACTTCCACATGCAGCTCCTCGGCCGTCAGCAGAGGCGTCGGTGCGTGACCGTGCTGACTTGCTCCGAGTCATCATGTTACACAGTTACTATGTTCCCTCTTTGAGGACGAGCTACAGGTCACAGGCCAAGATGTCACCTGTTGTTATTATTCAGACAGTGGCCAGCAGCGAGCACTCAGGCTGCGGGTGGCGCAGAAAAATGTCAAAAGTGTTCCCCGTTTCACCGCGGTTTTTTAACAATGCGTTCAAGGACGAGCGTAATTAGGTCAGTGTCACTTAAATGGAGTTTCACCTCCAATTAAAGCTTATGCAATAAAAAAAATGTCTCAAGAACAGATAAGAGGTCGATGCAGGTTGTCTTATCTGAAAATCAAACATGAGTGGGTCCCTGCTCGACTTCTGCAAGAGCCTCAAACTGAGTCTGAACTTTAGACTGAGATAAGAAGTTATACTTCTGATTTACATCTACATAAATATATTTTTACACAGTCAAAAAGAAAGAAAAGGAAGTTTTCTTCCTGAATCAGAAATTTGAAAACTGAACCTTGATGCTTTTTTTGGGAAACGTCAGGTTTGGGTCGGCTGCTGGAACTCTAGTTGGCCACATCTCTTCTTCAGCTTTTTAAAAAAATTTTTATTGCAGTACTTTTATCATTTATAGCTATGATTTCATTGGCCTGATTTACTACCTTGATTTATCCAGACATTCATGAATAAAGGTTCTAACAATAGGCTCATGGCCCATGTTAAAGCAGCTCATGATTCTGTGACCTGCAGGTCTGGAGGTTAAAACCTAAATTTGGAAATGAAAAACATCTCATTGCCTTGATACAGACAGTACATTATTATTGAGTGGGTATGTGCCATGATGGTGTGTATGTTGTGTAGGAGCGTTTCCAACCTGACAAGGACAACGTACAGAGGGAAGTGCCAGCTGCTTGTGATTACTCTTGAATTTCGTGACGATGGAAACATCAGTCTAAATCTAAAAGTGATACCATCAGTTGTTTCAGAGCGTTGCATCAGTCTGATTAGCACCACACTACCGGTGGCACCAGATAAAACAAGAGCTAAAGTAGTTGATCCTCAACTTGTGCAGTCATGCGAGACGCCTCACACACAAACGACTTGACGCCACGCTGTGTTCTCCACGGATTCTCAGTAGAGCCTTCTCTCATCACATGCCTTGTGTGATGTCACCGCGGCGACCGGACGGCGACTGGTCGGCGGCCGGTCGGCTCGTCTGTGCTGGTAAAGGTCAGGACACACTGTGGCGTCTCGTCAGAAGCACGTGGAACAGTAGCTGATAACCAGAGCTCAGAGCTGCGACGCTGCCAACAATGTGACCATCGTATGAATTGATTTGATGCCGCGCAACCCCTCGAGGCTTTGTTCACACTTGAGGAATGTAGAAGGGCTGCTGTCGCTGTCACACTGAGACCTTGTGCAAGCTTCATCTGATAACATGACAGCTCAGAAGACTCAGCTGTATGCTAACACTTGCTCAACCCATGTGATAACTAAACACCCATGAGGGCCACACAATCCAGCTCCTCTCAGTCTGATCGTCATGACTTTCATGGTCCCCACTTTGACCCGGTCTTGGCCCCATTAATGACCCACGTTGACACATGTTGAGCCCATGCGGAGCCAGTTGAGATTTTCCTTTGTGTTCATAAATTAAGAAATATCACCACCAAGGCTTCAGAAACATTTCTCGCTGGATGTTTCGGCTTTTTGGTCGATTTTAAAGTGGTAAAAACAGCCCGAAAGTGTCCGTTTAAAAGTCTGTTAAAAATATACGAGCTTGAGGTTTGAAGTCTGGTCACACACTCTCCTAAACCCTTCAGAATTTTTTATTATTGAACAAATTAATTATGCTGTGTTATTCTCTGTCTAGCTGCCTGTCAAGTGTATCTCATGCTGTATAATACCTTTCTGGTAAACTTATCATTCTCCAGCAGACTCGTGAGTAAACGAGACTCTCTTCTCTTTTTCTTTGTGCAGAACAAGAGTCCTCAAGGCCTGGTGGGACTGAGGAACCTGGGCAACACGGTGAGTGCTTTTACTTCGTAACACACTACACATCAGCCTGCACTTTGACCTGCTGACATCACCAGCTGAGTCTGGATCTTCCTTTTTTAATTCATCCTTCTTCTTTTTTTTCTTTTCTGTTTGTGATTTCCAGTGTTTCATGAACTCCATCCTACAATGCCTGAGCAACACTCCAGAGCTGAGAGATTACTGCCTGAGAAACATCCACCGCACAGACCTCAACAACAACTGCCGGAACAGCGCCGCTCTCATGGAAGGTAGGACGAGACTCTGAGCTCTCACGCCACATCTCATCAGCATCATGAGGAGCATTAGTCACTTTATGGCTCAGCAGCAGTAGGTCAGATATTTTCAGTTTATACTGTATGTACTTTATACTCGCGTCAGATCAGAATTATCAAACTGTTATCAGATCAGATACCTTACTGAACCCGCCTAGCTGCAATCAGATCACTTAATACTCCTGCAGCCTGTGTTTGCTCAGCATAGCAGTCACTACCTCCAATATAAACGTATTGAATAAAAACACTTAACCTAATGTTCAGTTCAAAGAACCCCAATTTCTTTCTTCCACAACTTTGTATAATTTCATTTTTTATCAGTTGTGGTTTATTTATTTATTTTAGATTAATTTATGTGATAACCTAAGGTCCACTTAGTAACTGTTGGAGAGCTTTCAACAGCCTCTCACGGTCTTCATCAGCACATTTGTTTAGACAGTATCCAATCGGTATTATCATTTTATCAATGAAAGGCTGAAGTTAAGTTTGGGTGAGGGCAAGTGCATCAATCATTCACTTTGTGAAGGATGTCCTCGCTCACAAACTGCACATGTGTGAACCACGAGAAACATCTCCGTTCATGATTGTGGTCTCTTTCCTTCGCCTCCTTCGTCTCAGAGTTTGCGAAGCTGACTCAAAGCCTGTGGACCTCCGTGAACAATGAGGCCATCAGTCCGTCTGACTTCAGGAACCAGATCCAGAGATACGCTCCCAAATTCGTGGGCTGCAAGTAAGTCGCCCCCCTCATCCTGCCTGTAAAATTTTTCATGTAAATTAATGTAGTTGGAAAATAAATAACTCTCCTTCTGTCTCTCCGCAGTCAGCAGGACGCCCAGGAGTTTCTGCGCTCCTTATTGGATGGTCTCCATACTGAAGTGAACAGAGTGACAGTCCGCCCTAAGGTGTCAGTCGAGGACTTTGACCACCTCTCGTAAGTCAGTGCGCCAGCCACCTCTCACCTCTGCCCCCAATAAGTCACTCATAAGCTCCCATGTCTGCTGCACATCTGATTGGGCTGCAATGATTCTCTAGTTTTATGGTTTTATATTCCTCTCTAATTATGTCAAATAATGTGAAATGACATTCGTTCACAGGGATGAGGAAAAAGGCAAACGCATGTGGAATATGTACTTGGAGAGAGAGGACAGCAAAGTTGTTGGTAAGTTGTTTTTTTTTTGGCTTGAAGCTGCATAATTACCTGAAAAACCGTTATTGAATTTAAATCCATATTAAACGTAATCCTCCATCTTTTGTCGCTGCCTTTAGATCTGTTCGTCGGTCAGCTGAAAAGCTCTCTGACCTGCGCCGCCTGCGGCTTCCGCTCCACCGTGTTTGATCCATTCTGGGACCTATCAATACCTATTGCACAGGTCAGCACATGCACATACATTTTCAAAGATTTTTCACATATGGGCTAAGCATCAATATTTTGTAAAATAGTATTGGCTAGGCTATAAAGACTTGTAGTGTGCTTCTTATTGACCTGACATGCTCTGTGTGTCTCCACAGAAGAGCTCAGGCGAAGTGACTCTCAAAGACTGTTTGAAACTCTTTACAAAAGACGACGTGCTGGATGGGGACGAGAGGCCGGTAAGAAGCTTCACGCAGCACGTCACACACACACCGTGTTGCTTTTGTAAAGTTGATGTGGATTATAGAGCCTCTCTGTGTTTGCCTCTCTCTCAGACATGCAACAGATGCAAAGCCAGAAGGAAATGCACCAAAAGATTCAGCATCCAGAAGTTCCCTCAGATCCTCGTGCTTCGTATCCTTTTCCTCACATCTTTGTACACGTTTGTTTAACCATAGACCATGCAGATGCATTTGAATGAGAGCAGTCTTCCTGCTAACGCATTAGCATGCACTAAGTCAATGATCTGCCAGAAACATATGCATGTTTCAAAATATCTGTAGCCACTGAACCTTTCAGTTCCCCTCAGCTCCACAGAGTTTTTTTCCACCCTCTTCTTAGCTCATTGTTTTGTTCTCCGGGTGTTTAATCTGTCTCTTCATCACCCTTGATTCCAGCAGCAGCATTCGGCTGTCTTCCGCAAAAAATGGTTTGGAAAAACCGACTGTACACTAGCTCACCAGCAAAAAGCTAACGTACTTAGCGACTAACAAAGTGGAGCATCCACCAGCTAAAGAGCCTCACTATTCCTCCGGGAGTTAAAACGGGAATAGACATTGGACTTGAGAAGACTTCAAATGAATGCTAATGTTGCTACATGTCTGCAGGCCACGACAGCTTCATATGTCACAAGTTGTGTTGTTAGCTTGTTCCGCTGCCTCCAAGTGGCCAAACAATCAAGCAATGCAGCTTTAAATATCAAAAATCAAAAGTGAATGTACTCGTTATGAAAATCAGAACTGCCGTCAGTGTTCAGAGCATTTTAATGTTTAAGTCCTGAACTTGACTGTGCATCATATTTCAGGAGCTGATCATGTTCATCTGTTGCATAACTAGCCAAATAGATGCTGTAGAGTAAAGTACAATTGATTATAAAGTACATTTATAATTTAATCGGTTACATTTACTATATTTGTAATGTAGTAGATGAAGTCCAAGTGCCTTCTAATTGCATTTGAGGTACAATGATGTTATTTCAAATCAGTTTCTGTTCCTTGACTCACTGCTCCTCTCAGACCTGAAGCGTTTCTCAGACTCTAACAACCGATCCAGCAAACTTTCCACTTATGTCAACTTCCCTCTCAAAGAGCTGGACCTGCGGGAGTTTGCCTCAGAGAGCAGCGGTAAGTATCTGCGGAAGACGACGCACCGTCACCTGCAGAGGCGAGGACAATTCGTGCACTCTCCGAGGTCAGCTGGATACGATGAGTGTTGACTGACTGGCTGTTGTCTCTCCCTGCAGAGCGTGTTGTGTATAACCTGTACGCAGTGTCCAACCACACTGGAAATGCTTTGGGAGGCCATTACACAGCCTACTGCAGAAACCCAGCACTGGGAGAGTGGTACAGCTACAACGACTCCAGGTATCAAGTTACATCCACTCACCTGTCATCATATTACCTCACATATCATCTTATGAGATTGGCAGAAAGCTGTGCAGTCTAATTATATTGCACTATACAGTATGTACCTGCTGTCATCACATTGGCCTCATTCTATCCGTGTAAATTAATTGTGCAGATTGGGTGCGTGCATGCGTGCAGCTGCCTGTGTGGGAGTGGGATCATTCTGTGGCCATTTTTATTTCTTACCTGCAAGCATTTGTTCTCTAAGAAACAGTGCTGTGTGGTTTCAGTGCTATAACTACAGTGTGTGTTCTCTGCAGGGTGAGCCCAATGTCCTCCAGCCAGGTTCGCAGCAGCAACGCCTACGTCCTCTTCTACGAGCTGGCTGCCTCCCCACACAGCAAATATCAGACGTGTCGGCTTTAGACACTGGAGGAGAGAGGAGCTGTACTAAAAGCTGGGCCTGAGAAAAAAAAAAAAAAAAAAAAAAAAAAAAGTGAGACACTGCCCGTTAGGAGAGAGCTCCACCTAGTGGAGACTGTGCCGCCATTACAGACTGTGAACATGGAGCACAGAGACATGTTGCTGAGGGGGGAAAAAAAAACAAAACACCCTTTAACCTTCATCTCATGCGTTTTTTGAGAGACAAAAGGTGGATGTGAAGCCGAGGTCTTTTTTTCAGATGGAAGTGAACTAACACTGGGGGAAAATACAACTTCAAATTCAGCTCCAGACGTAGCTGTCAGTCAAACCTAATATGTCTGTGTGGAGCACAACACATCCAGCATGGTGCACACGTAGCAGTGGACTCAGAAAATTATGTTTTCTGGTTTATTTTCATTCCCAAAAAGAAGACGTTTTACAGCTGATCCTGAACCTTGTCCATGAAGTGGATCTTTTTTTTTCTTTCTTTTTTTTTACACTATAAAACCGGACAATAAACCTAAAGGACATTGAAATTGTGTGTGGACATTGCAGAGACTTGAGAAATGTCCCACACACTGACTGCAACATATAAGTTATTCTATTTAATATGGCGCCAGTAAATTAAAGTGCAAACTGTATATGTCATTTAACAAAGGCTGATGGTTTTCCTCTTAGAACAGTGAAAATACACGAATGAAGAGGGGATGTTTTATGTCAAAGCACATTTTATTTTTGTACAGTATTTATGGGCAGCGCAGTGAATGTATCTGTACTGTGGAAAAACCCGGATGCACCAAAGCAGCTGTGTAAATATGCATCAGTAAAACTTCTTCCAGGAATAAAGTTGCTGAATTTGAATTGAAGCCTGTTCAAGTCTTCAAATTATTAAAATTCATCGTCAACTTATGCTGCATTATGTGTTTATTCTTATTTTACCCTCAGTTATTCAGTGAAATGGAAGCTGGGGAAGAGTTCATTAGTGCCGTGCTGAAAATAAAAACATATGTTTTATCAATTGTTCCACCATTCATCTAATTCAACAACAATTTGCCTCAATACATTCCAACAGAAACGTTTCTAGTTCACTCAGGCTTGTGTCTAATTCAATAAATTAGACAGCCAATGACAGAAGACTAAACTAATTCAATCATCAATAACTGATTGTTCTGGCCACTGGTGGCTTGAGGAACAAGCTGATAACACAACATGTGACATATCACTTTATAAAGTTACTGTGACGGACATGTTAGCAAACAGTTGTCATTTTATACTTCCAGCAGACACAGAGCAACATTAGCGTTCACTTAAAGTCACATGTCTATCCTCATGAGGGGTTTTAATACCCATATTCTCATTCCTTTGAGCTAGTTTTTTGTTCTCCTCCAACTTTCTGAGGAAAATATATGACTGTTTATTTGCTAAATGTTCTACAATTTGTTCACTAACTTTCTGTGTCTGAGATCTGGTGCTGTGCAGGTAGCGTACAGTGGGTTCATCAGAGTTTTTTGGCTGGAAAAAAAGCTGTTTCCTGCAGCTGGAAACGCCATAAATAAAAACAGTGAGCTAAAATAAACTAAGCTCTGTAAAGCTGAAGAGAACTGCTCTCTAATTTTCTGCACAGTGACTCCTTGAACATGATAGACAGATAGATAGATAGATAGATAGATAGATAGATAGATAGATAGATAGATAGATAGATAGATAGATAGATAGATAGATATTATAATGTATTTTAGAGATATTACCAGGTTTGCATACAGGCAATTCCTCTGTGTTAAATAACAAGCAGAGTTCAGACAACACTGCGTGCTGTGAACTTCCAGGCAAAATGAGCAGATTATGGTCAGAGTGGATTTAATGTCAGAAACACCTCTGACCCACATAAAACAAGGCCATCTTACAGAGGTGCTTGTTTCACACTGCACCACTAGAGGGAGCTGTGCACAGTGGTCATGAGGTGTGTTGAAATGAGGCTGTCACAATGCTGATATTCTACTAAAACTATTTACTATAAATTGTTGGATCATCAGACAAACTGTTTCTCAGACACGTATTCTGTTTGATTTTTCAGACAGGAATCTCTGCTACATCAGGTTTAATTAACTGCTACATCATTAATTTAATCAAAAAACTTAATATCCACGCACGTCATAAAACCATGATTTGGAACTTGGAACCAAAGGTTTACAATGGACACCTCCCCCATGTTTCCTCTCTCTTCTCTCTGAGTTAACTCTTATCCTTGAATCACTGAGCTTGTTAATGCCTGAGGGAAAAGAAATGAGTGTGTGTGTGTGTGTGTGTGTGTGTGTGTGTGTGTGTGTGTGTGTGTGTGTGTGTGTGTGTGTGTGTGTGTGTGTGTGTGTGTGTGTGTGTGTGTGTGTGTGTGATAGGGTGTGTGGGGGNTGCGTGTGTGTGTGTGTGTGTGTGTGTGTGTGTGTGTGTGTGTGTGTGTGTGTGTGTGTGTGTGTGTGTGTGTGTGTGTGTGTGTGTGTGTGTGATAAGGTTTCTGGGGCTGAGACAGATGATCTGTTTGTGACCAGGCCAGATTGTGAGGAGCAAAGATAAAGTTATCGGAGCAGAGGCCGTGTGTTGTTGCAGCTGTAACACTAACTGAGCCTCTCCCACAACACTGGGATTGTTAAGATGTCACGCAGTCAGTGGGGATCAAAGTCATGTTAGCCTGGTATACAAGGGTTGTGAGTGTGTGTGGTTTGCACTTTGAATGATTGATTGATTGATTGATTGATTGTGGAACTGGTTTAAACCTGGTTTAAAATTTCTGTGGAGCTGCTGTCAGCACAAGGCCTTCAGCTCAAAGCTGCTAAAGTCCAAGCAAGTTAGCTGGATAATGACCTAAAGCTTTTTTAGGTTTCACTCTTAGCCCCAATGTGACCTCACAACTCTGTATGCTACTCCACAATTTGGTCACATAGTGTTCCCTAAACAAACCTTAGGGGAAAAATCGAAACATTATTTTTAGCCACACCGTCAGGGATGGTAACGTTGGTCTGTGGCCCACCGCTTACTGTAAATCCAGACTGAAATACCTTCACAACTATTGGATGGATTGCCATGAAATTGGTGACATCTATGTACAAATTCCCATACTCAATAATAATAATAATGATAACATAACATAAACATTGTATACTAACGTTGACAGAGCATTTTGTGCATTTCATGTATAAGGAATTAAGGTATTTTATCATTTTACTACCAGGAAATGATAGATTTCTATCATGTTTAAAGTCCCTCTTCCCTCGAAAAATGTGTTTGCTTACTGTGCTTTAATGTCTGACCTTCACTATCCAGAATGATGTATGCGTAGAAATGTGATACCAGGAGGCTGTTTTCACATCAGTCTGCTGAAGAGGAAATGTTGCTCTGTGCTCACCTTAAATCTGAGTTTAAAACGTGTGTAAATGGCTGATTTGTGATATCACAACTCATTGACACAAATTATTATTCAAATCTGAATATTTTTATATGTCTTTAAACGTGCAGATGGAGGGGAAAATTGTGTTCAACAACACCACATTGAAAATCAAGTGACTGTTGAAAGTCTCATTTGTGAACATACATCTCATTTAACACAGTCAAAATTTGTATATAGAGTGCAATTCAGACAAAGTCAATTTAAAATTCTGGATTTCTAAAGAAATACTCTCTTGGGACTGATTACTTTGGATGCAAAAAAAGAGAATTTTTTTATATGTATGCGAGGATGATGGGGCTTATTTATGATATTGATTGTCTGTACACAACTACAAATACATGGAGTTCCTTGTGAGTCAAACAAAAGAGCCTGTATTATAACAAGGAATTATATAACTCTATTTCAATAAAAAAAAAAACACTTCATATTCATCTTTGCAAACACACACACAGATAGGACACTCCCCTCCCCCAACATGCACACACACACACACACACACACACGCACACACACACGCACACACACGTGTACACACATGCACACACTCCCTCTGGCTCCCATGCACACCATATGGGCTGATCACACAGCTCAGGGTATTAACAGTAATTTGCCTGCATGGGAGCAGAGTTTTTTTCAGTGTTCTTAACCAAGCGCTCCCAATGTTGACACTTCCATAGCTAATGATCATACCATAAAACCATGATGGACTCCTGTGGGCTAAAGTCCATGTGCAGCCTCTGACTTCACAGGACTTTAGCCCAATGATCACCTCATTTGAAGAAATCACAGCTTTGTCTTTTTTAGACGTTATGTAATAAAAATAATAGGTTTTTGTTTTTTTAAATTGAGACATCAGAGAATAATCACTAATACCAACTGTAGATTGGCAGTGGTTTATTTAATGGACAAAAATTCTAGCACTGAAATCAAGTTTTTTTTTATCAGCATGTTTAGCCCAAAGTCTCAAATGTACAAACGGAAACTTTATTGCAACTTCACTTATCCCCTACCAATGGTTTATATCTGCTGTCACAAAGTATATTACACCCCAGCCTCTAAAAAATTTATTATTACAAGTTATATTTTTCCAGTCCCCTAATAAATTCACACTGCATGTTGACAATTAACTCACCATCCAATACTAGAGGTAGGCCCAACCTAAAAAAACAGGTTTAATATGATGAAGGAACCACAACTATGTGTAATGTGACTCGGGTCAGGGCTATGGAGCATTTTAGCCTCCTTTATCTCTTTATTTTGGTTTTCCAGCCCAAGATTCATGGTTCAGTCTTATACCTATCTCTTCAACCAAGTTTCTAGCAGAAACTCACAGATGTTTTCAGCAACTAAGCGGAATTTTAGGCAGGTACAGTCAGTAACCTACCTGAGAAGAATATTGAGCATCTAGCAACCCAGGTAAAACTTGGCTAGAGTTAGTGAAGACTAACACAGGCGGCCAGAGACATGATACCAAGTGAATGCTAATTGTACAAGTGACAAAATTAAGAAACAGCACTGTTGCTGCATTCATGCAATGTCGGCAGAATGGGAGGAACAGAGAAAACACCCCTTATTACACAGGATTTCAAGGTGGTTAGCCACAGTGCTAATCTTGTAGTCAGATAATTAGCCTAAATTAGCTACTTTTGTTGTGCTATGTGCTTGTAGCAGTTCGTTACAGACTGGAACCACATACAGTAGCTCCCATAAAATTAGCTTAAAAAATTAGCGGTGGTGCATTTGCCGCCATTGTGCCAGCAGTTTGTTACGTATGTAGTATGTACTATGTACTTCTTTTCACCGTCGGTGTCATCCTGATATCTCCGAGTCAGAGGCTAGCACGAATAGCATGAGTAGTTTTTCCGGTTGCCAGTGGAGCGGTTGCCAGGAAACCAATGGAGAGTCTGTGAAGTAGGTGGTTGTACTCAATAAATTTTCTAGCACTTAACCCCAGCAAATTTAAATTTTTATATTTACATTTTTTTAAGGATTTAACAAACCAAATATAACATGTTAACTACTAAGCTTTAGAGGTAGACTACTGATCGACAGAATTTGTTTCCATCGGACAAACCAGGCTGTGTCCAGTCTTTGTGCTAAGTTAAGCTAACTGGCTAGGCTGCTAGCTGTAGCTTCATATAAAACGGACAGATGTGAGATTGGTATTGATCTTCTAATCTAACTCTGTCAGCAGGCAAATAAGCTTATTTTCCAAAATGTCAAACTACTTCTTTATAATAAGTTATTTAAATCATTTGATTACTTTTTTCTTTAGACCCAAAGACTTAGCACCTAAACCTCAAGCTTTCTAGCTTAGTTGCTTTCAAGACGCTCATATTTTGACATTTTGACTGACATGGCTTCTTCCCCTTGTTCTTCTTTTTACCTACAGATTGCTGCGGTAGCTGGCTAGCCAGGTAAGAAGACACAAAATGTAAAGGCGTATTCCTCATTTTCTGGCAAAGGCTAACTACCTTTCAATGCTACCATTTCCTGTGGCAAGCCAACTTGACCAGGACTGCTCTCCAATGACAAAATTGATCCAAACTCAAAAGTAAGTAAGTCGGCAAACCACTCAACCTCCCATATAGTAACTGTAATGGTCTCTGATAGTTTTTGCTCAGAAACTTATCACATTACAGTGAGGCTTTATAATGGCACGGGTCAATAGTCTGTTTGTCTGTGAGTTTTACACCACTTTAGAACTTGTCATTCGGCGTGTGTTATCAGGTGAGGAAATATCAATATCAGGTTGCACTTGAATGGAATAAAGTTAAAATTTGACTACTTAAAAGTTGCCCTAGTGACTTGGTTTTAGACACTCTTTATAAGTGTTACAAGTGTGTTGCCTTTTCTTTACCAACTTCGAATCACAGTCTGACCTCAGACCAGTTTGTCTAAAATTAGATGGAAAGTTTCTTCATAATCATATAATCTTGTTTCTTTGTCATGACATGCACGCACACATTATACTGCAACCTCATTACACTCATAAAATGAACAAACAACTCAGGTTTGCCAGGAAGTGGGCTAGTCTACTTATATAATAAACACATGGACTTTACTCAGAGATCTTGAGCTATTGCTATGTTATAAAGATGTTGTAGCACGTCACAAAACTCAAATAAGACAAAGAATGGAGACAGCTATTTATTAAATGTACAGAGTGATTTGAAAGCCTTTTCTCCATGGAAATATAGAACTTGGGTTCAAAAGCCCAGTTAATAATAACAAAACAATATCATCAATAGCTACCAAATTGTTCAGCCCAGAAAGTCATACCTTAATTTTCTTTTAAAGAAGGCCAAGAAAGTGCAGCTTATGTATTTCTGATGACAACTCTGGCTCATTATTGTTAAGTTCACTTAATAGAATTCCAAAGACCAAACATTACGAGAACTAGTTTTTAAAATCAAACACTCTGGGCAACTGCTTATAAATCCTGAGACAATTAGTTTCCAGTCTATTTAAAACTAAAAGTACTTTGTATACTTAATCTGACATTGATCAACTAAGGATTAAGTCCTGACCTAAAACCAAAAATTTAAAAGAACAAAGTAGTCAAATTGACATTTTATGTCTTCCTCTCGGCCCATTACATCATCATCTAGAATATATATTACTTTATTGGGCCTGTCAGACAATAGGAGCTTTTCATAGTCCAGTTAACAGGGTCAGAGGTGAATCTGTTAGATCTTAGGATGGTAAATGTTTAGCTTACAATCCTTAACCATGTAAATCCTTGTTTGGCAAGAACGGGTCTCAGATCTTCCCAGTGTACTTCAGTGCACCAAAGACACCACCACCTGAAAAAAGACAGATGTTTTTCAGTGTTCAGTGTCTTACACAGGAGTATGAAGAAGTTAAAGCATGGGCTGTTAAGTTATTCACCTCAGACAGAACTTTAGTTTTCCAAGCTAGAGCCCTTCCACCCTTGTTCACTAGTTTCCATTTGTACCAGTTGTGATGTGTGTTGCATTTTGAATTTGTAAGTTTGTGTAAGTTTCCTTGCATTGCTACCACCATGCTACATGCTATCAGATTGCATGCGTTTGCTTGAACCTTGACAGCAACTATCATTGTTCATATGGAAGCCTGTTACCACAAGGAAAAGAAAGAAACTGATCAAAATTAAGTCTGAGTTTTGATGTACTGTGTCAAAGTTTAACATTATATGATGTCAATTTTTTTTGACTGAGTATCTTTTAATCTTAGTACCTTCTTTTCTTTTCTTGGTGAGAACAGGCTTCAGGTGATTGTAAACATTTTAATATTTTGTACACCCTTGCTCTACAACTACTCCTGCTACAACCCCAGTTACTGTGCACCTCTTGACAGGTTGATTTGATTAGAGAAATTTTCATTGATTCAGATGCTCAAGAACAACAAGGAGAGCCAGTGCCCTGAAAACATTTCTTGTCCTACTGGTGCCCAATATCATCAATATCATCCTCACTGTATCCTTGTTAATGGATAACAGGATAATATGTTATTGAGGAAGCAGAAATTAGGTGTTACATAGTGTCTGTGCTTGTGTATTTTACTCACCAAGTGCAGCCACCCCAGCTAAAGAGCCAATGGTAATACCAGCTATAGCACCCGACGAAAGCCCCTGTGAACCTCCTCCCGTGTTGTCAGTGGTATCAGTTTGTGAAGTTGGGGTTGCGGTGTGCTGGCCAGTTGTGGCAGTGGAGGTTGAAGCACCAGTTGTGGCAGCGGTGGTTGAAGCACCAGTTGTGGCAGCGGTGGTTGAAGCACCAGGTGTGGCAGTGGAGGTTGAAGCACCAGGTGTGGCAGTGGTGGTTGAAGCACCAGGTGTGGCAGTGGTGGTTGAAGCACCAGGTGTGGCAGTGGTGGCAGTGGAGGTTGAAGCACCAGTTGTGGCAATGGTGTTGGCAGTGGTGGGTATAGCAGTTGTAGAAATGGTAGGTGAAGGTGTGGTAGTAGGGGAGACTGTTGTTGTTTGCGCTCTACACAAAGCTACTGTGTCAACAAAAGTAAAAAGACAGAAAAGGGTTGAAGAAGAATCATTAAAATGCTCCACATAAATATTTTCTTTGAACTTTTAAAATATTGAAATCTACATTCTACAAGGTGGCAGCTAAACACAGGTAGTGACTCTCATCTCAAGTTTTATTTTGTAAAAACCTTTCCCCTAATTTTAGGTACTGCTTCAGGTCATCCATAAAGTCTTTAAGTAAATCATAATCAACAGTGTCCATGGACATTTAGTGATCAAGTGAAAAGATGGTCTTAATTGTAGGTGTAAGAACTACATTCTGTGTATTAATAATGGGGCATGTCAACGATAATAAACCTAATCTTAACCTAACCTAATCTGCAACATTGGACAGCAAGTTGAAAAGTAATACATTTATTCTCATGATAAACAAAAGTAAGATGGTCTCCTGTGATAGTACAGACCTGCCATCAAACGTGCTGTGTATCATATAATTTTTTTTATTACATTCCTCCAGTTATTTATTATATTCCTCCACTATAAAATCCTGTGCTGACACCAGGAAATGGATTTTCTGGTGCCAAATGAAATTAATAATCATGCGCCATCAAATGAAAGGTTATCTAAGTATAACTGTTTGCGTGTGTAACAGGTAAAGTTGAGATTAGGGTTTGGTATTGCTTAAGCCAGTAGTCATGGGTAGGGTTTCAAATTGATGAACATTTCATACACAAACAGGAAGTTAATTCCTTATCATAACATTGGCTTTAAAACTGAGTTAAAGATTAAATGTTCCCTGTTCCATAAACCTCCACACATAAATTTCCCATTTCCTACTCTCAGTCTATTGCAGAGAGCATACTTTCACTTTAGGATCCACTGTTAGAAGCTCCCACTGAAAAAGGTACGATTTTCTATAAAGGCAGCAAGAAGGTAATGGTTAATGGTTTAGTAAAGCTTTGTTCATCAGTTATAAGCATTCACGTTTGGGTCAGGTTGTGAAAAATATCTATGACTGGTTTCTCGACCGTTTCACCACTTAGCTTCTACAAATATAAACCAAACCCTATTAAGACATACAATCCTTTATTAACAATATGGTAACCTGTGTTCTAAAAAAAAAAATTAGAAACCCATGAACATTTATTAACAGACTGCCAACATTTAAAACTGCATCCTTTCCAAACAGAAAACAGAAAGCCAACCTGGCAACAAATCTGTTCTTGATAATTAATAAACTGTTAATTAAGCCATTAGTTACAGCTTTGTTAAGGGAACCTTGGTAGAAAGTGGTACCAGGATTTTTTTTTTTTAAGTATAGTAAACATGGATATAATTGTTACCTGCACCAAGAAGGCAAAGAGTCAGTACAGTGAGATTCATTTTCATTGTCCCAGAGTTACGTGTCAGTGCCACAAAAACGGAATGAATCAGTGTTTGAAAGTTGCTCTTTAAGTCGTGAGCTGAGCTGAAAAACAAAAGCACAAACAAACAGACAGACAGAGTTAATTTCTGTGCAAGCGCACATGTAATATTTTTCTTGTTCTTTTCTGCCACATTCAACCTTATCTAACTTTCCTCAGTCACAAACAGGAAATGTATTCTTAGTCTGAACACCACATCCATTATACCCACTTCTGCGTCGCCACATGTGAAAACTTAGCAGCTTGTAAGATCCACCTAAATTCACTCTGTCCACCTTTTTCTAGTTGATGAGCAGAGGTTACAACCCCATTTTTGTCTGACCCAGATTTATCAAAAGAATTAATGCTATTTTGAAAATAAATGCAAATATATTGCTGTTCCTGAAAAATAAAAGAAACCACACACATAACTGATCTTACTTTTGGACCCCACTCTATGTGTGTAAATAATAAAAGATAAATATATGATAATTAAAATGAAGTATATAAAGTTCAAGCTAACTCTGAAAACTGATACACAAATACTTTGTATGCAAAGTTTTATGTAGAACCAGGTCCATCACTCACCTGAGAGGCTGTCAATGATGACTTTCTTCTTTTCCTGAAAGACAGATGGATATTCTGACACCTGCTTTTATTACACTGTTATCACACCTCATCATCTATAGCCCTCCCATCTGCACGTATGTGTCCTGTGACGCATTACCTCAGTTCAGTCAGGAAGACAATGCACGTATTGATTTAATACGTTTATTAATGCTTAAGACAAGGCTATATTTGGTTTTTATGGCTCAATTACTGCTGCGCATTCAGTAGACATTGGTTGGTACATTTCCTCTCTCTTTAGTGCAGAAACATAAGTGGAGATGAGAGTGTGGGAGGACAAACCACTAGTAGTAGCTTGATGTATCTTCGATAAGATGAGGTAGTTGAGGCAAACATTAAATCTCAAACTAGATCTTGTGAGAAAAATAAATAAATGACATGGCGGGTGGATGGTTGGGTCAGCCAAGCATGTAACTTTGACAAGGAAGAAAGATGTTCACATATTGTTTCCTGTATCAACAGTCATCTATGGTTTCTTTTAACAATGACGACAAACTTGCCCTAACCTTAACCAAGTCGTTTTGTGCCTAAACCAAATCAAACCCCAACCACAGACATCAGAAAACAGTCCACCACCAGGGTCGGCTGCCAAATCCAGACATGGATTTGCCAAAGTCTCCTTATAAATAAGAAAGTAACGCTGACAATAACTTGCTTAAATTTGTGACAGAATTGTACTTAGTATTCCACATGCAAGGTCTTAAGTTATAGAAAAACTTACTGAAATACTTACCTCAGTTTGCTCTGCTTGGTGAGCTGTCCAGCAGTTCGTAGCTGAAAACACACTGTTACCATGGCACAGCAGCATGTCATTTACATGGATACAGTGTGGAATACACATAGCTGCCAATTTTGCCCCAGGACCAACCTGCATCAACAATAACAAGAAAACAATCCCCTGCAGCCCAGAAAATATTGTCTCCATCGATGGGCAATGTAAAAGAAAAACTGTTGACTTGAATGTGTAAAGTGTATAAACTTGTTTTGAACCAGGGCTTTAAAACTCCAGGAGATTACTGGTCCCATACGAGAAATAGTCTCTACAGGCACAAAACCTTCATAAAATGGTGAATTGTCATTTTTCTTCTTGTAGCATGTCGGCAGATTGTTTGGCGAAATCTTCTTTCACTGACGGAATCGCCCCCAGTATATCGCCGTTTGAAGGCCCGCAGGCGTTATTTTTTTTCTTCATTAGGTCGTGCACATTTTGATCTTTAGCTGATGCAAACCTCAGTTTCTAACTTAAGTTAGCCTAAGTGTTTATTTTTTTGTACTTTGGTAAGTCTCGCTTTGATGGTACTTTGGATGTTTTCTTGCCTTGCCAACAAGATTACTTTCAAGAGTATTAAATTTCAGTGACTGCACATTTAAATTCAAATAGTATCTGCTACAGATGACTGGACGTGGTTTGCTCATTTTTCAAAACAAAGTTACAAAGTGCTGTACAAACAAAATAACAAAACAATGCAATAAAAGATGCAGAGAAGAGGTAAAATAATTTATTTATTGACTGGGTGAACAGTTCTAAGACTAACCTGTACTGTCTTTCTTTTAATAGATAACCAAATTATCTGTTATAAATACACAAGACAACAAATTACAGGCTTAGCTTATGGCATCTAAAATGGCTTTGGTGTCTGGCCTAATGTAGTTCAGGTACAGTCCAATTAATACGGGATTTTCTGATTTTGTGAATCTATTGGTTTTGGAATATTTTAATATCAGTGTGAATCGGTGATGACCTTGGACAACACCGGACATCCTGAGATCAGAAAAGATTGAAAGAGAGTCGTTGTTGCAGTTTGTGTACTCACCACACCTTCAAAACCTACAACAGTTGTGAGGTGACTCCCCTGAAAAGAGAAACTGAACTTCAAATTGGTAATAAAACTTTGCAGTAGCCCTGTGTGGTACTATCTTTCTTTACTTTTTTTTCAAAATAATATTTGATCTCTCTCTCTTCTTTCTCAGAGACTAGAAAGCAAACAGATACAAGACTGCACTACACACTGTTCTTCATTTCAGTCACAGCGGAGTGGCAGCTGAGTTGGTCACTGCTAGAACAAAAAGAACACTTACATCTTTGATGAACTAAGGTCATACCTTTACAATTTTAATCAGCCAAAGCTTTTAAGAAAGTCAGGCTGAGAAGTGATCTGGCATTAGGACACATTCAATCTATAAAAATGCAGTTGCCTCAAGCACTGCTTTACATTTTAGAAGGAAATGAAACCTATGCTCTTAAGATGGTCATAATGGCAATAAAGAAACACAACTAATGTTCAGGTAGTAAATTCCACCAACGTGGAAGTTGGCACTGGTCTAGTTAATTACAGCTTATCTGAGGTACTGGTCCTCATATAAAAACTGATATCTGTGAGTCATGAAGATATCTAGAGCTTCAAACTGATTCTGGTGAGAAACTTTAGACTATAATTATAGACTTAATCAATGAATAGACTTATGAATCAATGAATAACTTATAGAGCCTATTGCCTGCCATATGTTTTTTTTTTCTTTTAAAATAAGGGACGTGTGTTGGTCTGGCACTTTGTTCTGAAGTTCTTCTGTCCCTGAGTAGCAAAAGAAGATTATTACACCTTCAAAAGGTGTCCATCAAAATGAAGCTTTAATGAAGCTGTTTAGATAGTATGAATTTTTCTAAATAAATTTGAAATTAATGGAATCACCATAAAGTAACTGTTGCATTGCAAACCTGAGGCAGGTAATATTCCAGTTGATTTCTGCAGCTCTATAAGGCAATATATAATTAAGCCACTGTGTGATGTTGGCTTTGCACTTGATGAATTGTACATGCGCAATGCACAGAGAGTGGGAGAAGAGGGTCGACAGGGGCCCACAGCTCCATAGCTAGTTAATCTATCAGTGACATAGTAAGGCTTTAGACAGGTAATACATACAAGGGCAGAGGTGTAGACAGTAATGCTTCTTTTTTCATGTAGTGGAGAAAGCTAAAAACAACTTTACATCATGTTGATTCTGTCAAACTTAATGTTAATGCTTACTGTAGATCTTATGTGATTGACTTAGCTATGGCATATAAATTTCTTCATGAGCTGTATATCAGAGAATATAGTGACAAATGTTATCACAATAGTAAACAATTTATTTTCTGTCTATCAACTAATCAATTTAGCTGTACTTGTATATATGGTTAGGTCTAATCAGCAACATATTTTCAAAAGTCATATTTTTTAAAGTATAGTATAGCTGTTATATAAATGTTGTGTTGTATAAAGTACAACATTTTCCTCTAAAATGTAGTGGAGGAAGTATGAAGTGTTATAAAATGAAAATACTGAAGGTAAAAGTATCTCAAATATGTACTTAATTACAGTACTTACTTTCCTCCACCGTTATACAGAGACACTATGAAAAAAGCTATACCTGTAAAACTAATTATTGTTTTTTTTTTAATTGACTATTATATTTTTATATTCAGAATCTGGTTCGTCGTAATATAAAACATAATTTAGGATAACATGCACAAACAATTCGTTTTTAATTTGTCCACCTTTGGGTAAATTATGAGTAACGTTTGACTTTCAAAATAAAAGCATTAAATCGATATTTCTTATTTTCCCTGCTTTGCCGGGGCACCGGGTCAAGACTTTTATTCTGATAGTCAGTACAGGAAGTTCCGCGTGCTTTCTCGCCTTTAGCTCGACGGTTGTGCTGCTGCTGCTGAGCCTCAGCAGAGTGTATGTGTGTGCGTGCGTGTGTTTGGATGGTGGACTGTTCCCGGTGAAAAGCACCGAACCCTGGCCGCATGAAAATGCCTCAGCGCCGCGTGTAAACGGGAGAAAGTCGCGGAGGGGGGAGAGAGTCAGGTCTCCAGGCTGCTTTACAGGAAAATACAGGCAGGATGTTGCAAGTTTTAGCTTGTGGCGCCGTAGTTTTCCCCGGTCTGTTCTTCGCCTTCAGGAGGATCCTGCCGTGTGTGTTCAAACACTGGAGCGATGCCGACGTGGTGCTGGTCAGCGAGAGGTAAACTGGCTTAATTCATCACTTATATAACATTAACTTAACGAACTAACAGCTAATACTGAGCTCCTCTGTAGCATTGGAGCTAGTTTAGTGGCATTAAGCTAGTGACAGTAGCGCTCATTCTGTTAGCTTGTTAATTTATTGGTTTTTTAATGTATTACGGTGGCTATTATTGATTTTAAATGACCAGTGTTTTGATTTTCTCCAGTTGATAGCTTATTACTTTAATTTTCTTTTCATTTTCGCTGTGCTTTTGGTATAAAATAGGCACAGCTATCCCCAAATAACCTTTACAAGGTATAGTTGCAAATGTTCCAGCAAAACTATGGGTGCCTGTAAGATTATATGAATGCAATAGTGATGCCATTGAAGACTAAAAAAAAAAAAGATGCCATTGAAGACTAAAAAAAAAAAAACCCAAGCATGAGTGCACACCGAGTCCTGATAAACATGTTACAAGGAGTGCAGTTTTAATTTTGTCTGTGTCTGTATGTGAAATTTATTTTGTCATAAAATGTGACTGAATGCTCAAAAGTTCATGCATGTTTTCATGATTCACATCCTGTAAGTAGTCTGGGACTCAATCTGACATCTTGATAACCTTGCATCCACCAGGGGCCTCTTCACTGCTCCACATAGGAAGTGACATTTTTGTCAAGGGTGAACAAACTTGGGGCTTCATGCAGGTCTTATTATAAACTGGTCAACAAATGCAGAAGATCTGTGTCAATTAAATAACTAAAACTCAATTTATATGCAGTTTCGACAGTAACTTTATATCGCAATGGGTATTGAACTGCAAAGTAGTAATAATTAATTTACTGTGTGTGTGCGTGTGTGGGTCAGTGTGACTTGCTCACATGTGCACAGCTCAGTTCAATGCTCATTTGTACGCTGTCACTCTTGCTAATCCTCCTCTGAGCTCTGGTCCGAGCCGACTGCTGAGTTAGCTATGCACTGGAAAACACTGAACCCTACTCCTGAACAACGCTTTGACTAATTTACTAATGCTCATCTAATGGAAAATGTTGTTCTTACTGGCGTCTCTGCCTCAGGGGATGTCACACTGCTTGTTCTCCACCACTAAACCTGCCTCTAACATCTACTGTAACTACTCTGCCACATAGATCCCCAAGCTTGGACCATGCTAGTGTGCAGCTTCACAAGGTTTCATATTCATAAAACCAAAAAAAAAAGAAGAAGAAGCCAGTCTAATTGTTGAAATTTCCTGTATATTATCTCGTCATTGTATGATATTTTCTCACAAAAATCATCAATTAATATATATGTTTCATCTGGCCTCTATAAATAAATGGAACCAATGATTGTCTGATGATAATGATCAGTTTTGCATGCTCTTCTGCCTCCAGTTAAATAAATAATGATCGATAACATACAATGCATGTCAAACAGCCAATTTACCAACTGTACGTTAGCTGTGAGATGGATATCAACAGACACACTGACTGTGTCTGTGCATTTGTGTTAAGCTCAGCCTCTGACGGATCTCTAAACTCAACTGAGAGAACTGGAGTTCCTGCTATTTCCATCCAGTCTCTCTCACCTTTCCTCGTCTCTCCACACATTTATGTAGCAGATTCATAAAGCTCCAGGATAAACACAGATTATTCACTCAACTCACAGGGATGTGCTGCTACGTGCAAATTCACCTATAAAATTTGCTTTATTATCTGTCTGAATACACAGTTTGACCATGAGAAGTTCCCACCACAACTACAGTGTTTTCACTTGCTTTGTAATGTAATGAGTGAACTGTTCCAGCTGTGTAAAATTGGGGGAATATCCCTTTATTTGAGGCTGCTTCTGCTTATTTCATGCATAATGTGAAGGTAAACTCGTAGGTGTTATCTATGACTGATTAAACAGGATACATACTACACATTACTTTATCATTATATATACTGTACCTCAAGATGTCATTCCATTCAACTTTGCTCAATCAGCTTCCATTATCTCTACTCGTCAAATTCCCACTTCTTTCAAAACACAGTGTTCACACTTGGTGTTGGATTTATTGTGGTGAGGTACATCATTCTTCACAAAGGCTTCATAGTTTCAGTTTGCAGTTTGTCATCCACCAAGGTTGTGCTGATGTGCATTATCATGCTGGGCTTTATCAGTGAAGTGACGTTGACGTTTTTCGTCAGTATTACAGTTTGTACAGAACACATATCGATATACACACATAGATAAAACGGAGAAAGATAATCTATACACAAACAACTGCTTAGTGGCAGTAAAGGGTCTTTTCTCCTTATTTGTAATTGTTTTCTTTTATGTCACTAAAAGGTAAGATCAACCATGAGACTGTAATGCTCAAAACACACATGTTGAAGGGGTGAAAAATAGGGAAACAACTTAGCTATTCTCACCACTCAGGGGGGAAAAAAATACAAATTTTGACATAATGGTGATGCAGAAGGAAAGTACAAGGCTTTATCAACTGTCAAACTGCCACTAGTGGTTATTTGCATCACCAATTAATCTGACTGTTACTTATTTGTTTAATTGTTTCTGGTTTTATGTGCGACCAACAGTCCAAAGCCCAAAGATATTCAATTTACTACCAAATAGAATATTGAAAATCAGCAAGTTCTTTAAAATGAGAGGGGAAGAGGCAACGTTTAGCATTTGTACTTGAAAAATTACTTGAATGTTGATGTTGCTGATCATCTGGTGTCGTTACAGGACATCAGAAACTTGCATTATCCTAAGCTCTACTCTTGTCAGCCTCAAGTGCACTTTGCTGCTACCGTTGTGTTAGCGTGTTAACATACCTAGGGTTGGCAGCTAGCATGCTTTGCTGCTCTATCAATGTTTGTTAATACACACTGGTGATCTAGTTTTTGCAAATGAAGCACTTGTGATGGGCACTGTAAAACAGGTTAATGGAGAGCGCACCTAATGATAAACATCATGGCTGAACTGGTCATATTACTTGACTGGCATGTGATGTTTAGGAAGCAACGGATAGCGCTGAAACATCAGAATTTAACACCAAAGAGGGAAAAAAAAAACCAAAAAGGAAAAGGGGAAAAAAACTGATGTCTGTTTAACACTAATATAACATCAACTAAAATGATGTCGTATAGTACCAGGTACAACCTTAGCCTACTGACTTCAGAGGGGATTATAATGCTCAACATCACCAACACACTCTTAGTTTAAGAGGCTCATGGCTCACAGTTACTGTATGCCCTTTAAGTTTCATACAGCACGAGTGCTCTTAATGCCTTTCTCAAAGTGCTGCCTCCAAATACACAGTTTACTTATACAATGAGCCTTAAATGAGCATCAGCAAAGCAACTTAAGTTGATACAAATCTATATTGCTAAGAACACAGTGAAATAACTGATAAGTTGTACAAATATACGTGATCTGTAACCTAACATTTTGGCTAATTATGTTGCATTATACTGTGAGGACAGGGAGGAGGACGGTTCTTTTAATAGATTTAACTGTAGCTGCAATGATTAATCGGTGAGTTGACAAATAGTAAACTGTATTGACAATCGCATAATCGCTTTAAGCAAAAACCTTAAATATTTGCTCGCCCCGTCCTCTGCCCCATGTCCCCGTATTGTCGGCTGTTTGTCGTATGACGACTTTTCAACCAGTTATCGGTTAATCCATCGAGTTCGATTATAAATTGACAGAAAATTGTAAAAACCGCAGCTCATAGTTTCTAAAATCCCAAATTTCTTCTTTCGCCCGTTTTTAAATTTATAATGATCAAATTTATTAAGTCTTTCCATTTTTGAAAGCGGGAGCCAGCTGGCCATCTAAACAATAAATTGATGAGCAGAAGTGGTAGTAAGATAATTTTCTGTAAATTGTCTGATGGATTAACTGTTTTGCTCCTACCAGACTGGTTAAGGAACAATGCATCCATTTGTAGGGTTGTGATGGGGAGAGAGAGAGAGAGAGGTCCTTCTTGCCATGAATTGCACTTTACTCTGTTTGCCTTTTTTGCCTCTGCTGTCACTTTTTCTTTCGCTCTGCTGCAGCGCCAGTGGAACTACAGATTAAGTAGCCCATTTACTGGAGGAGCAAAAAAAAAAAAAAAAACACACCACTCCTGACTGTCAGACACTGTGTGTGACAGAACATGAAAGAGCAAGTAGTCCGTGTTTAAGGAAACAGTCAGAAGGAAGACTTGGTTGTAGTGAAAGGGAAGCTGAGGTTGTTCACCGGCCTGACGCAGCAGGAGAGAAAAGACAACATTGCCGAACAAGGCAGCAAGGCGTTCTTCCCTTTTTCCCCTCCGCACGCTCCTCACCCCGTCAACCTCAACCTTTCACCAGCAGAGAGAGAGGGGGTTACTGGCGGACACACAATGAATGGGCTGTGTAAAATCTGGGTCTTGTGACAGAGTATGTGACCATACAGCCCTAGCAGGCAGCGAGGCGTGGGGGTAAAATGTGTGTGTGTGTGTGTTTGGGGCAGGGGTAGAGTTTGTAGGGGAAGGAGGGAGGGAGAGAGAAAGAGAGAGAGAGAGAGAGGCCAGTTAGCATTTTCCAGCTCAGGCCTGTGGTTTTCTAGTTGCTGGTCACGTGGCCGCATGGTCCGTTGCCTTGCCGATGCCGGTGTCATGGCGGCATTCCCATGGATATTGGTGTGAGGTGACAGCAGGTTCAAGCAGGAAACCACACAAGTACACTCTTTGTTTCTCAAGCTTGCCATTTGCAGGGCACTATAACTCGCTAAAAAGAGAAAGAAAGCAGTCTTTATTGGCCTTGTAAAATTAGTCAGTATTTACAACAGGACTTGAAGTCTAAAGCTTTTCCTGCGCTAGAGGGATTCTCAGGTCCTCCTGGTTTCTAGTAACTGACGCCTGAGCCAGGACCCGAGTCAGGCTGGGTCCAGATGATATTCACTTTAATCAGATCTCTCTAGCGTCCAGTTGCACCGGCTCGGATCTTTGTAATACCTGAGTGGATAGATGGGGACTCGATAGCAGCTCCAATCACGTGGTGTGTCAGAATCACATGGGGAAAAATGTATTTTTTGGGGCAGACAGAGATTGTGAACTGTTCAGTGCAGGAAAAAATGCTGCTTTTTTTTTTTTGACCGAAGCTGGTTGTTAATTGATGGAGTATCATGCTGCGGCTGCCAGTTTTGTTGCTCTCAAGTTATGAGAGTCTGTTTCGGTCGACTGTGTTTTAGATCAGGTCTAAATATCCACAAGTTTGATCTCAGGTCGCTTTCTAATTGGGCTTCTGCTTTTAAAAGTTAATTTATGCATGTCATATTTTTTAATATCTTCTTGTTGTAGTTTTTATATATGCAAAGAAACAAAAAATATATAAACAAGGACAAAAAAACAAGACGGGTACCATAATTGCTGCCTCTTAAGAAATTTACGCATTGTCATATTAGCATAGATATTCCGCTGGTCCGTTTTGAAATAGGTTTAAAATTTTGGATCCATTCTGACCTCTAGCTTACACTGCACCCCTCCAATGAAAAATTAATGTGCTGACAAACAGCATACTGACAGTGTCGCTATTTTTAGATCCTTACAGTAGTCGTAGACGAACGATATGTAAGATCATATGGTTTTATGCCTCTGGAAGCATTAGTGAATTTCTGTCTGTCTCTGTTACATCACAAGACATCATGTGTGGAGGTTGAGAAACTAAAAGTTTATGGAGTGCCGAAAATAGAAAGGATTCACCCTCATTCAGAAGGAGCTGTAAATATGGCCAATCTGACCATTGTTGTTGGTCTGATGGTGGCCTTTGCAGGAAAGTCTCGGGACAATTCAAATAAATTCATAACTGTAAAAGGAAACATAATCCCTGTTTGATTTGGAAGAGTGTATTTCCAAGAGTGTACTACAAAAGAATAAAATACAGGGTTTTATTCAGATATGATTCATTTCTGGTGGTAAAATGAATTGATAGTCCTCATCTCAAATGTGTGCAGTTCTGTCGTAGCACAGTGTTAATCCTACACCAGGCCTTCAAATCACAAGAAGATGTTTAAATTGGAAATTATTTTTCTTTCTAGCCCACACAGTCCTCCCATTCGTCATGAGCAAGGCCTGAGTAATTGTCCCACTAGATGCAGCTCACTGGGTAACCTGCGTTTGTCTCCATTCATCGCTGATGAGTAGTTGGTGATGAAAATCAGAAAAGTTGAAACATGTAGTTTTTAAATCATACTGAAACACAGTGCTGTGTTCAAGGGGTGACTGTCTATTATGGCTGCAGCAAGTGCTGGGGGAATAAATTACATGTTTTCTGATTTCAAAGCAGCTTACTGTCAGTGCTGCCAAGTTGGAGAACAGCCAGGGAGAGAGCTTGTCTTAGCAAAAGCAGCCATTCATAGTTTGAACAAATTGGTGACATAATCCAGCATCCCGTTTATAATGGACAAATAAAAAAAAATCAAACCTCTGTTGTACCATTAAGGTAAAATCAGCATCTTTCTGACGGTAGAGTGAATATTCATCAAGTTTTAATACGGTTCGTTTCAGATTGTGGTACTCGATGTAAAGTTGTTATTGACCAGCTCTCAGAAGTTCGTAACTTGTGAGTACACTCTTAAGATAGATGTGTGAATGTTATGTATGTCTTATGCCATCTCACATAGTGACACTTCAAATAGAGATGTACCAAGGTCTCCTATGTCACGGGTCTGTTTATAGACGAGGAAAGCCGAGGCCAAGCACTACTGATTCCATGATGGTACACTGAACTTGTCGATCTGACTGCTGCGGTAGCTCACCTGAAGGGACACTTTTTTTTTTTTTTTTTTTTAAACTTGACCTAGATTCACAGTGTTGTACCCTGCTCATAGAGCTGCTAATCAATAGGCCTACAAATCACATCATCATCATTTCTTGGGTTGGACCAGTGTGGCAGTTTTACCGAATACCAACACAAGTGCCTTATTAGCAATCATTTAATAACAGGTATCAGTTAGTTAGTAGGTTTAATTGTTGTCTTCCAGAGTAACCCTGCCACCAGTTGTTACTCTGTATTAAATGGTGATAACTAGGGCTGAACAATTAATCAAAAATATTATTGATATTGCAATATGGCTAAGTGTAATATCCAAATCGCAGGAGCTGCAATTATATTTTTGATTGCGATCAAATGTGTCATATCATAAATGAAGCACTGTGGTGTTACAGAGATGTTTTGTTTTTTGTTTTTTTGTTTTTCAGTGAAATGAAATGTAAAACTGAAACATGATTTTTTTTTTTTGTTTTTTGTTTTTTTGCACATCGCTTTGCCCAAGTGACCTTAAATAAAGTTTGATCAGTTTAGATTTAATTGGCGAGTTTCAGCATCCAATAACAAAAATTTTAGAGTAATAATCATAATTTATAGATTAAGGCATTATTAATGCCCAATTAAATACCTAACATTGCAAGACGGACCAAGGTTATTCACATTTGAGCTGAGAAGACCAAATGTGGTTCACTATAGAATCAATGGGAACAAGCGTACATACTGTCTGCTTAACACAGACCTACAGTATGTTACTGAACCTATTGGAGTGATGCAGTCCGAATGAAAACCAATGCTGATTACAAAAACATAAGATATGAATGGCTCTATAATGAAACCAGAAATGCCAGCATAAAAATATATTGCACAAAGGGTGGAGAAAAGTGGTGGGCTCACAGAGCGACTATCTCCAGAGCCACACTGCTAGCATGGTTTAAAAAGATCCAACATAAATCTACTGTAGCTGTCCAGAGTGTGATTAACAAATGCTCATCAATGTATTGACTCGTTCACTTTACACAACCTTCCTCTCTCTCAAATCTTTTTTTTGTGTGTCTGTCTCTTTCTCAGACTGGTGTCCTCCATCCATGCCATCATGGCAACCACAGCAGGAGTCATCGTTGTGTCATCATGCCGGGGCAACATCATTAATGACAGGTTAGACTCCATGTCATCGATCATCTTCATGAAACTCTTGTTCCTCGTGTTAACCTGTCGAGATTTCCCACCCAATCATCTCTCGGCTTCACCGGTCCCTGCAGCGCCACGTTACAGCTCTGTTAGGCTCACGGTGGGACCCATAAGATCAAAGGGATTCAAACGCTGGATTGTCATGGTGAAGCTGAGAAAGGTTGAACATACAGTACGTTCTCTGATGCCCAGGAGATACAAGGCGACACATCTGCTACACCACATAAAAAATAGGTCTGAAAAAAATGATTTAGCTTTAACAAGCTACTGGGACTTCAATCTTGAAAATAATGCATGCAAGCACATCACCCTGAATGAGGGAAAATAACCCAATCTTACTGTAAGAATGAAAATGATGTGCTCAGCCTTAAATTTTTGAACTCACTGTTAGCATTGTGCTGCATCTTCTCACCTTGCTTCATTGCAGTTAAATGTGTCATTCACAAAACAAGATATATTTCTTTTAAAAATGTATCTGCTGCCTTTTTTCTCTTAGATATCCACTTAGAGATGGTGAGGTCACGTGTTTCTACCCGCACTATGTTAGTTTATTACTGTATATGCTACTGCGCCTTCTGGTATGACGACAAAGATGTTGAGATGAGCATCAGTCTCCTTCTGTAATTGCAGCAGTGTTTCTAGCCGTTTTGTTTCCACAGGATAATGGCTGCACTAGGAAGGAAACAGGGGTTATTTATGTACCTACACTAGGATGGTCCAGGGTGTAGGCTGCCCTAAATATACAGGAAGAAAAAACAGTTTGCACCGCCCTGCTATATCTGTACTGGAAAGTTTGCTGCTCCAGTGTTTTCACCCAGGAAGTGAGCTGTCGAAGGTAATATCAGCAAGATCTTCAGGTATGAGTATACTGCTTTATCTCATACGTTTTACCCCATTAGCCTGCAGTGATGTCCAGTGAGAAGGTGCAGCACAGTGGTTCCTGTTGTGTCATGTACAGACATTTTTTAAAGGGAATTTTTCTCTTATTTCCACAAAATACACTTAATTTCTCTGTATCTCTACAGTCCACGCACTTCTCTTATTCAACTAGCTGCTTTCATCCGAGCCCCTGCACGCCTCCAGATCAGCCACCTGGCAGCAAATTAGCGTTAGCCTAGCATTAGCCTCCCCATGCAGTTTTAGGAAAGTGTGACGCTAGGCTAATGCTAGCCTGTTAATCCTACTGAGTCAGCGGCCAGACCCGGGCAGGCCCAGTTTCAGGCTACTAATCTCCGCCACCACTCCCCTTCACCCACAGGGCTTAAATCCCCCACAACGCTGCTCAGTTCTGCTGTCCTGTGACGTGCACACGGCCTGGAGCTTATCAGACACATGCTCCGCAGTCAGACCATGAATAGTCTAATACTCTATCACAATCTGTCTCTTCATTTGGCGTGTGTTGCCTCAGTAGCAGTAACTTTAAGGTAGTAAAGTAAGGTTTTGCAGTGGGAAAACCTCCAGTACTGAGGAAACAGTTGTGGAGTTTTATAGTGAAGCCTCCACCATGACCCTTTAGAATACAATGTGTTGAGTTGTTGAATTGTGGTGGCCGTGCTCCCATCACTGACAGATAACCAGTCTCACAAAAAATTTGTGGAAATAAACATTCTGGTGTATTTCGACTTCCTTTCCTGGTTGTAGCCATGATTCCTCATTTCTGATAACATTGTACTCGCCAAGGTAATTAGTGAGATCTGGGAATGCAGCAACATAGAAATCACACAAGTGGATGGATTTTAAACAGCATCACAGTCACGGACAGACTCCCTGGTTCAAACTTGACTCAGTGTACTTTCTGTAGCTGTGAGTGCTCATTGTTTCTGTGCAGTAATCTGATTTCATTTTTGTTGCACTAATTAGAGCCCAACTGTTTTTTTGTTTTTTGTTTTTTTATTCTTTTAGGCCTTTACTCATTTGAAAGTTGAATAAAATGTGATGGGCCATTTGTCAGCTGGCATTTATTTTTAACATAAATATTTTTTTTAAAGGAATCCTTAAATTAGTTTTATTGTTGAAAAATAACATGTCTACACACTTCCTTGTTCCTTAGCAGTCAACAAAGAGGCTGATACTGATATATCTACCATAAGATAATATTTGTCAGATAATATTTGTCTATGTACTGGCTTGTTTGATTTACCTGTCAAACCTGAGCAGGCTTTGCCTCCAAATGAAGCGGTTTAATAATCGGGCTAAATGATCTTATTCACAACCTGTCTGACGGCTTTGTCTTAGTGATGTCACTTTGTCCCCAGTTCCCAGTGGGTGCGTGCAGTTTCATTGTAACCAAACGAACACAATGTCCAAAGCTACAAAAACAAGGCTTAAGTTTTAATAAACTGGATTTATCCCTAAAACAGTGAAACAAATCCTGCAGGAATATCACTGCTATACACACACACACACACACACACACACACACACACACACACACACAAACACACACACACTCCAGCTTGATGACATAATTTTCATATCAATCCTGCCTTGCGCCTTGCTCAATGGCTGCTCTAGACTTAAATGTACCTTGTGCTTATCCCAAAAAAAGTAGAAGGTGCAGTGCAGAGCACACAGGCGTGAATAGGATGTGTATTAGTCTGTATGTATATTTGTACAGGGAGGAATGTTTCTCTTTGTGTGCTTCCAAAATGGTCCCTTCGTATTCAACGTACTCAACACAGCAAGTACACACACTACAGAGTTGAGTCATGTTGCCTTCGTTCCCTGAGCTGTTTGTTGTGCCTTACTGATCTTAATCTCCATGCACTGACCTTAAGAACCCAGTGACGGGTCAGAGGTCAGTAGCGCGGCTCTACCCTGCAGCTTTACTCCATTCTGTCCACATAATTAACCATCACTGTAATCGGTGCTCATTAGCGTGCTGCAGCCATCCAAGCTTTTTATTACACTGTACTTACGTAAGCCCGCCTTATGGCCTCGCAAGCTTGTGTGAGAGAGGGAAGACATATAGGTTGAATGAGTGTCTGTTTGTGTTTACTTCTGCTGAACCTATTTACCAGATGTGTCTACTGGCACAAAGTGAATGTAAACTTAATGGTAGTATTTAGAATTTAACCTGAACTCATCATTGGCTGTAAGATGGTAGATTTGTTTTGCTTAGAAGGATTGTAATTATGTGCACATGACATGTAGGTGCAAGGATGTTGCACAATGACTCCAAACCACAAATTTATTCAGGTTTACAATCTGGTTGAAATGTTTTGATACAAACTAGTTGCAATGGTATGAAAGGAAACATTAAAATATTCAATATGACGAAACACATTTTCACCAGAAACCATAATGATACGCTAAACTGAGATGGTCCCTATAGTAAATATTTTACCTGCATGTTAGCATACTGACATTCCTCAGAGAGCCACTAGCATGGATTTACATTATCATCTCTGGCATCATCTTCATTATAGGGCCGTTATGTTTGTGCAATCTCTGGTTTTCATTTAAATAAATGTGTTTGTCGGAGTAAGCTTCACACATTTATCCTGCTTACTTTGTATGAAATACATAAATATGCAGATGTAGAGTATTTATATGTATTCTGTTTTTTTTCTTCTTCAGGCATTGGCTGGCCACCTACTTTGTCATCTGGTATGGCGTGCCCTACATGACGTACGACATCTTCGCCATGTACCTCAGCCACTACTACCGCTTCCGAGTGAAGGGGCACGAGGACTACAAGCAGCATTCACTGAGGACCGTCAACTCCTTCGTCCGCAGGGAGTTCCTGCTGGTGCTGCACCACATCGCCCTGCTCACCATCCTGCTGCCTGTTACACTGGTGAGTGACGACTGAGGTGAAAACAGAATGAATGCAGGCCAGTACCGAGCGTGATGGATCGCTAGTTCGCTGAATCGGCTGCTGGCAGGAATCACTCTCTCACGCATTGCTGCAGCTAAAACCAATAGGTTCACAGGTCACAATCTTCATCTGCAACGTGGGATTACTGGCTGTTTACTACAACTGTCATGGATCTCATGGGGTGGTTCAGTGACACCAGTTCACTATTTTTGTGAATGAGAGTTATTTAAGGGGTTATGGGTTATATTAATAGCTGGGGCTCAGACTGTATTGGTGTACATTTCAAAAAACAACAGATACTAGCCTACTGTGTTAATAGTAAGCGAAACATTTACTTATAATTTTAGATCTGAAATGATAAGTTGATTGATCAGTGGCTCGATCAACCAGCATCTCAGAAGAAATTTTTCTTGTTTGCTATAACGGCGAACTAAATATATTTGGGTTTTGGACTCTTGGTTGCACCAAACAAGGAAGTGTAATGTTAGCTTTTGGTTTGGGGAAATTGTAATTGGCATCATTCACTATTTTCCAATATTTTATAGACGTATTGAATTTAGGGGTGCATGTGTGAGCTAAAAGGAACATACAAGTGCTATTCACATTATACATTACGTTACTCCTGACCAATATTCAAAGGACACTGTGGTGATTTTTATCATATCTGAACGTGTCTTTCAAGCAGCCATTGGTTTGTGTTTATTTCAGTACGGCACAAAAAAATCAACCTAAAGAGAGTTGGACGTCGATGTCATGTGTTCTTTGAATACTGTCCACTGCCAGTAATGCATTGTTAATGTGTGCTATAATGTAGTCCACTGTTTTCAAATCAATCCTTGCTTTAAACTGCATTATCTCCTAATGATTATTTAAGTGGCAACAAATAGACACTGCGCTCATTGTCATGGATTATCTACCAAGTAATTTTCATGTCTCTGGGAAATGCAATACGTCAGAATTAAATGAATGTTACGCTTTGGAAAGTGGTTTGAAGCAACGTCGAATATACATAAAATGAAGTGCATAAGCATGTTTTTCCACCCGGTCCTCAAAACTTCTATCGTCTCACTGCAGTATTATGTGTATACATTACCTCAGGGTTTCTATACACAACCACGCCATCTCAACAACAGTGAGTACACGTGGTTTAAAGCTGCTTATAGCTCATAGATTTTACGCTATAAAATCGTCACTGTACTGAAAAATCCTTGTCACTGAATAGAAGTTACATTTGTGGATTACTAACATCTTAGGGCACAATAAAGGTGGCAGTGAAGTGCCCCACCCTCCTGAACTGAACCCTTGGTCAATCTCTAACCAAGACCACTTCACTGAATTACTTTGTGGTCCATGGGAGGAAATGTTTGAGTCCAACTCCCTCAGCTCAAAGGAATAACAAGTGTTCAAGACCTCAGAGGAATAAATGGCAGGAAAGGAAAGAGAACATTAAGCTATCGATTACTTTCTTTGAACAAATAGCAACAAATTATTCTTTATTGTTTTCTTTTGTGTCCTTGTATTGTGAGTGTTGTAAAGGGTCTAAAGCGGTAAGAATGGACAGGAAAGGAGAATGAAGGGTGGAGGTTGCCAAGTGCCAGTCGAATGTCAAGAAGCTCTCGACGAACATGAAAGCATCAAAGCCCAGGGAAAAAAAAAAAAAAAAAGATTTGCATGGATGAAAATGCAGTTAGTTGTTAAGTGGAGGAAGCAGGCAACAAAATAAGAGTTGCACTGTGGACTGCAATGACTTTAAAATGCAGGTATGACCTGCAAATTGGAAGCCTACTGACCTGTTAAACCCGAGTTCACCGTCACACACTTTGAGCAGTAAAGTGAATTCCTGTAAAAGCATGCGAGGAAGTTTTGTAGAAGGGCTCCATGTTCTGATTAATGACTTACTATGATGTCCTATATATATTTTATCACGAACTAGAACGAGGTTATCCGGGAGCTTGCTTCAACCTGGTGATTACAGTTTTTATATGGTTTACAGAACTTTGTAACATAGCATCTCCTTTCCAAGTAGTATCCCAGGTTAGGAGGCCAGGTGCAGTGGAAACCCGGCCCTTTTGTTTGCAGTGGCAATATGAGATCACATTACCCTACATTATTCAGCTCCAGCTGCAGTCATCCTGTCTTTTCTCTAAACTCACCACCCCTCCCTCTGTTTCTCCTCTTGTTCCCTCACTCATCAGCTTTATGCCACTCTGGCTTGCCAGGGTAATACATGAGCCGGTAGACTCATCTGGCAAGCTGTTATAGGACAGTGACATGCAGGAGGAGGGAGAGACCCAACCTTTAGGTGTAGATGATGTCGATTAGTTGATTACTGTTAACCCGCTGGCTTTGTTCGCAGTAGATATTCGGGCATGTCATAGTTGGATAAGCACAGCTGTAATTAATAAAATTAATCGATTCTATTTGGATGTGCCAGTTTAAGGGTCCAGATACAGTCACTGGCTCACCTAAACCGCACCTCTCCTGCTGTGAAAAGTCTGCTGTAGAAAGGCCTTTTGTTGTATCAGCATAAAAAGATAGGTTGATGACAATAATACTGCAAGTTGGCAAATGAGTCTGACACTGACCTTATTAAGCAGATCATTGCTTAGTCACTGTGACTGACCAGATGTGACTGGTCCACAAAACATAGCTGTTTTTTTTTTTTTTGTCAGTGTCATTATAAAATTCACTGTCTGCTGCAAGTTCGAATCGTTTAGTCATTTCGGGCCGCCGGCTCAATTTTTACATATTAAATTGGGAAAAAGAGAGCACTGGTATCAGATATGATCCTCTGCATTGACAGATATCCTGGAGAGAAACGGTCGAATCGTGCATCCATAGGATCAAACAAACACCACTGTAGCCTCAAAGTGCGTCCTTCACCAGGTTTCGCAGATTCAAGGTGCGATCTGGTGGCGGCCTTGTGTTGATGTTGTGGGCAAGTGCAGCCAAGGGGACAACTCGAGAACACCTGAGGGATTGCGTGTCACATCTGAACTGGGAATACTCCAGGATACAGCGGAGGGAGTTGGCGGAGAAACTGGTTTGTGGCTGGCGAGAAGCACGTCCGGACCTATTAATTAGTTTGCTATCCCCACCTGCTCATTATATTTTAGCTCTCTGCTTAGGTTTTTAATGACGGTGCCAGGTGTGGTTTACACGTGGACAGTGTTGTGTTTTTATGTTCATGTCAACCTTAAAGCCAGTGGCTAACCATGATTCTTGTTGTAAATTCATCTCATTTGCACGTGTGCTTCTGTTTGTTGTATAAAATTCAAATAAATCCTTCGACAGATGCTTAACATCCGACACAAGCAACCACAAATACATCTATTGTTCCCAGTGGCTGCAGGAAAATTGGAGGTTTGCATGAGAATAGTGTTGCAGCTCACAACAAAGGTAAATGATTTGACTTCTCATATCAGACATATCTCACATGGCAGTTAAAGGACTTAGGTTGAAATCTGTGGAGATAGGTATAAGTGGGGTAAAGTTTTAAATTATGTCTCGTACAGCATCTCAAACACCATATAGATAAAGTAGTATAAAGGTAACACACACACACACACACACACACACACACACACACACACACACACACACACAAACAAACACATGTAGCGGGTGGGGGCGGGGTGAGGTTGCCAGGTAGTTTGTTTGGCGTGGTGTAATGTTCCCCTCTGTGGTCTCAGTCATTCTTTCATGGGCAGATGGCAAAGCCACGTCTGAAGCCGCTCATGCTTTATTCATCATCAGCACGCAGCAAGCTAGGCTACCAGACAGTGCTTGTCTTTTTATTTGGAGTCTCTTTATCCATCTAGACTGACTCACCTATTCTAGGATGGCCTCTCTAACCACACAGCGCTGTGCCACTGGTCAATATTTGAAAGCTTCATTCATTACTTATGTACAGGACATCACTCCCTCCTCCACCCCAGCCCAACGCTCCCTGCCTTTTTTTTTTTTTTACCATCTTGAAGTTGTGGTAGAAGTGAGACGTCCGCCATTTGTGGTTGTGGCATTTAACAAAAAAACATAGATTATCCTACAAGTATCAGATGAAGTATTTTAATCAACAGCCCCTGGGTGTCGGTCTTAAATTTTATCCACCTGAGTCTAATTTGCAAATGAAACATGCTCAATACGTCGCTGTATGTGGACGTGTGGTTGGTGTCCACAACCGCTAAAGTCGAGGACAGTTCTTTCATGTTACTAAAGAGATTACCAAACCTCAGTTGGCTCTTGAGGATATTTCATTTAAAAGTAGAGACATACAAAGAGATGTGTTTTAAAGTTAAACAACCGTGTTCTCAGCCAAATCGCTGGGATTGGTGTCGATCAAGCAAGATTGCCATCATACTCCAAAATCCGCATTTCCAGACCAGATAATCAGAACAGACACTAACAAAGGATTTCCCTAATGCGGCATTCTTTTGTCCCAATTCTGAGGACAAAGCTGAGGTTTCCTTTGTAGCTTTCAATACGCCAGTCATTTGTTTGTTGTGTTCAAATCCTCATAAACTCATAAAGTTGGGAAATATCACGCGACCACATCAGGTTTACGAGGTGTTTGTGTTTTTGTGGTTGTCACTCACTGGTAAATAAAACACTTGTAAACTTCCTGGGTATACATTTGCTCAGAGGAGCCTTAATGCACAGTCAGTTTTGGTCTCTGTGGAGACATTTTGGGAGGAGGAGCAGGGTCAGTCTGGGTTTCAGGTCTTCCAAAGCCACGGCCATTGTGGGCTGTGTAGGAGCATCCAGCTCCTGGATTGGTTGGAGATGGGAGGAGAATCCTGGTCTCCATTTGCAGTCAAACAATTGTGTTTGTGCCCATCCACCGTCCTGGCTTTCACACAACCCTTGTTTTTCCCTGTGCTTTAGGAATGTCACACTAATACCTGCTTTTGTACCAGACCTATACCCACGCTAACAGCAGCATGCAGCAGCAGTTGAGACGACCAGAGCCATCATCAGTAAAAACAAAAAGCATTGGCTTTAGCTTTGTTTCAGTCACATCTGTCAGGTGCAACAAACTTGTAAAGTGCTGCTGATGATTGATTACTGAAGAGAGGTCGTCCACATTCTGTCACAACAGATCAACACTGGCATCCTCTCCAAAACAAATATTACACAAAACACTATTGAACGAAAACTTTAATTCAGGTTATTTTTTGTTATCTCAAATTGGCCTCACAAACGGCCATGTGAAGCATATAGCAGCCGCTCAACTTGATTTAAATGTAATACGAAGATAAACCTTTTATATAATAAATCGGCCTAATCAGAAGCAGCCTTTTAAAAAAAACCTGACGTTGCTCCATGTCTTTCGAAGCCTCTCTTACGGTTCCAGGTCCAGACTTTTCCAGACGCTGTCCTTGAATGTCAGCTGTGTTTGTTTCCATGCTTATGTTTGTTTGCTCACCCTGTGTGTGTGTGTGTGCTCTGTTTGTCTGTTCCTCAGTTCTTCAGAAAGGACCAGGGGGATTTCTTCATCGGCTGCTTGTTTCTAACAGAGCTCAGCACTCCCTTTGTCTCCCTGGGGAAGATACTTATTCAGGTGAGACAGCACACACACATGTGCGTGTCATGTATTGTGTTTTAAAATCTTCAAAGCTCGGGGTTTTGAGACTGTGTAGAGGAAAATTACTAAAATTGGAACGAAAATAGAAATATAATAAGGCCATCATTACTTTCTCAGACAGGTCGGCTACCTCACAGCCAATTTGGTCAATCATTTACCAAACGAGCAGTGAGTTTCCAATCACAGCTTAGCAACCGTAACCAGGCAGAGTAGGCCTGCTGAGCTTTGAATGTCTCTACATGTCGACCAGTTCGAGGAAAGTGTTTAGCCTGTCCAAAAATCATGTGTTTGTCGGGCCCTAACAGAAGCTGCAAACTACTACACCACTGTATCGTCATGTATGCCAATGCTTGCGGCTCTGTCCTGCTTTATTTGGGGAAGATTACACCTTGCTTGTCCAGCTGTAGTCTGATCTTGCGTACATTCCTTATCATACTTTAAATACTAGGACTAGATAAGTTCTACACAGAACAAAGATGTTTCTTTATATGCATGTCTTCTGCATCTGTTCACGTCAGCCTCGGTATCATGTATGTAGCCATCAAGTGCAAATTTAGTACCATTCAGCCGGGGACATCATTTTCATTCAACTCATGAAGCTAGCATTAGCTTGATTAGCGAGCTAGCTACAGCTGATTCCATTTGAGACGACAAAATTAACAGTTGCAGGTTAGAACCATTGTTTAACGGATTACAGGTCGCCATTATATAATTGTAAACTGCATATGTTGCTGTGTGAGAATGGAAAGCTTGACAAGTGTAGCAACAGTAACTAAGGGGGGAGCTTAGTGAGCAGTCAGTTTAGCTGCTGAGTGATAACGAAGGCACCAGAATCATTCATGTTGCTCTGGTACAGCATTGGTTCCAGTGCTCCATGATGACACCTGCTCCTGTGCAACATCTGTTAACAAGACGGCGTCAGACTGAACCTGAAGTGTTTTTGAATTATAATTTGTTCACAGTATAGCACAGTGGAGGAAGAGTTAGACTGACTTTTCTTTCTGTGCAAGCCGGCAGCGTTGTTATTTAAGCAATAGAGAAACCAACACCACCACCACAGTATATGCTGTTGCAAAGGAAATGGAAAGATTAACTGGAAAACCAAACACTACAGATAAAGTGACATAAGTAGAGAAACGTGTGCAAAATATACCACATAGGGGAAGTATGCAAAATGACTGCATGAGTGGCTTTTAATTTATTTATCTATCACTCTACTACGACTACTACATATTTCGTAACTGAATGGGTTGAACTATATGTGCAGATACCTAATCAGCACCATTCATGGTATAAATAAAGGCCTCAGCTTTGTAGCTACATTTTTTAAATACAAAAAAGGCTGCCCGAGATACTGTTGTGTGTATATTTCACACGTATATTGTATGTATGTGTATATATATATATATAAGTGTTATAACTCTCTGACTGGGCACTAAAAGAAATACATTCATCTTTGCACTTTGTGCCCAGGTGATAAGCAGAGCCTTGCATCATCAAAAACCTGAGTATCTGCATTTCATTTGGGATGTAGCTTGTCACTGTACTATCAATAATTAAGGTGCATGGCTCACCCCAGAAAAAAAACAAAAAAAAAAACCCATCAGTCGGAAGCGTTGAGCTAAGAAGCACTGTTCACTCTCCCCGGCTCTTAACCCATCCACCGGAATTAGTGCCATCATTAGTTCCATCCATACAGTGGGCATCACGTCTTTATACTTAGACAAGCACATATGTGTTGTATAGTCAAAGGTAGTGTGTCTGTGTCTTAGCAAAGCAGTCGTCTAAGAATAGAGGCCTTGCTGTGAAATCAGTGGACCGTGGGCTTTCAGGTCTTTGCTGACATCTGGTGTCAGCAGAGAAAAAGAGCAAAGCAAAGCTCCACTGCTCCTCCCTGTCTGTAAAAGAAAAAAGAAAAAAAAAACGCTGCCCTCCTTTGGACTCGATCAGCACTAACAGAGACTCTGCCAGGCATTTTCACTGCTCTCAACAGCAGTGTTGATTCCTATTGATCTCTGCTGCATAGACCAGGGTCCTCCCAGTCTTTCACATCAGAGAGGAGGAGAAGACCTTTTCTAATGAATGGTGAAGAGATACCAACATTTGAAGCCTGAATGTAGATTTACTTTTCATTACAATGTAATGAATGTAGTAAATATGAACACAATCATACAATCATCTGGCTGTAGTTGGGCTCAGGTTTAGCTAACAAACGTGTACGTACCTTTTAGCATCTTAGCATGCGCAGGTTAGCATGTAGTGCTGAGTGTGTTCAGTACACATGCTAACATTAAAGTCCCATCACACGGAGAAATTAATCTGCACCTGTTTGTGACTATTTGTTCCCTTAAAGGTCGGCTTTGTCAAGACACCTTGCCGCTGATCAATGATGCAAATTTGGAACTAGACACAAGAAATGTTTAAAAGTGCTGGTGTGACTGGGTCTGTAGCACGTTTGCATGCTATGTAATCATGAAGCTCAAAGTAAAGCCAGTCATTAGTGTTAGAAAAGGATCTTTTCATTTAACTGAAGTCTTAGACAAGTGGGAATCTGACCCTGGTGGTGGTGGTGATGGATGGGAAGTCATTAGTTTTCATCCTCTGGGCATCACAAGTGTTTGTACCAGGTTTCATGGGCGGAAGTATTTCACCACGAACCAAGTGACCAACAGACTGTCACGTGTGTGGCTGATTTATCACTCATGGTGGACGCCAGTAGGGCAAGCTAAGGAGGCCAATCCTAATCTTTGACTTGTAGTTTTTAACAGCAAATTTTAAATCAAAACATTCATGAATCTACCCGAGGACCTCAGAGGGTCTCTGGACCTTTCTGGTGTGGGTTTTATGGTTACAGCTTAAAGTCACAGTTAGGATGTCTTTGCCGTCTATAATGTGATTTTATTTCTGAGTGTAATGGAATATGTAGGCAATGGATTTTAAATCAAATCCAACAGATTTGATTGGATCACTCAAAGTGGTGATGGGGGGGGGGGCTTAGTGAATATACTGTACGCGTGTAGTAGAATTTCAGCCTTAGAGCACAGTCGCGCTCTTTTTTGCTGACTAAGATATATATATACACACACACACACACACACACACACACACACACACACACACACACACACACACACACACACACACACACCTCTGACCCATGAAGAAACCAAAACCGGTTTCATATGATGGGCAGAGTCAGCTAGTCACCCCACATCATATAATAACAAATGATATAATAACATTTCACAGGAAGTGATGAAATACTCAAAAAGGAATGAAACGGGATTAGAACATAGAAAATGTATTTTGTTTTTCACTGTGTCTTTCAGCGCTACTTCTCTTCATCCCTTCGTCCTCTCTCCATCCCTCCCTCTTATTCTTTTCTCCTCCACCAGCTCAGCCTCCAGGACTGCTGGCTGCACAAGGCCAATGGTGGTATGGTACTGTTCACCTTCTTTATGTGCCGCATCGCCCTCTTCCCCTACATGTACTGGATGTACGGCCGCCACTACGGCATCCCGCTCTACAGCGTGCCCTTCCACCTGCCGCTGTCCGCCAACCTGGGCAACTCGTGCATCCTGGCGCCGCAGGTCTACTGGTTCGTCCTGCTCTGCCGAAAGGGCTACCGCCTGTACAAGCGTAGCCGCAGCCCTGACGCGTCTCCTGTGGCCGCCGTCACTGACAATTCGAAGGACGATTGATATCCAGTTCACGATTGCTCGCTCAAGCCGCACACTCAGCTACTAACGCAACTACTTCTGCAAAGGCACTAGTTTGACTTAACACATTTCAAACCCCACCATTGTACTGTAGTACACCAGGACTGCCTGCTCTCGTCCCACAGCTCCTGGGCATTTTCCGCACACTTTAATTCCTCTGTTTCGAATCTGCTGCCTACGTGGACCTCTCCACCGATCTAATTCTACTACTGAAGTTTGAAGATTTGGGTGTTTTTTTGGATTTGGCTCTAGCCTGGATCTTGTTGAAGTGCTACCCTGCGTCCGTCTACATTTTCAGCACCGAAGAAAAGTTTGCTTCACCGAGAGTACAAGGTGGAGTAAAAGCACCAGAAACTGAAGAGGAGCTTCCAAGGACAGACAGTATCTTATCTCTTACTCCTACTGTGTTTACAGCCTCTGCTGATTTGGAAGGTCTGTTACAGTGCGTGTATGTGTGTGTGTGTGTGTGTGTGTGAGAGCGTGAGTGAGTGGCTGTTGCAACAGGTTGTATTTATTTTTATGGTTTTTCTGTAATGTTTCAGATAGCTGCGTTTCCTCTCTCATCCATTCACTAATCAGACTCACAAGAAGGATTAGGAATCGCGGTGGGTGCAAATTCAGGCAGTATTAGCAGGATGAAAAAATGTGAGGAATACATGTCACCTCATCCTCATGTGAGAAATAACAGCTACCCATTAATGTGACATAATATTAAGGTTCAGACTTTCCAGTCCTGTTCATTTTTGCTTGTAGTTTCTCATACAGCATGCAACCCTGCAGCAACAATCCCACATTCCTCACTGTCACATCCAGCACAGATTTATGGTCCTGGTTGTTTCCAGTAGCCATCCCCCTCAACCGTGAGCTAGCTCTGTATGCATAGTGTTTGTCCCCTATAAATTAACGCTGCACCCATGTTCACTCAAGGTTTTCGGGAATTCACATTGCTCCGATGTTGGAGCTGGAGAATGGTGGCATCATCAAAAGGTTGTCTTTGCTGAGGGAACCATTCTTCATTTTCATGAATTTAAGTCATTTTTTCGGGACGTGCATTACATGTATAAAACACGTCCGTGCTGGATACTGCGAAGTCTGTCAAGACCTCAAAGGAATCACCTTGAGAAAAACACAGGGATGGGATAAGATATGGCCCTTTGTTAGAAAATATTGTGTATAATGACTCACCTACACCCGAGTACACAGATTGGTGAAGTTCAGATTGTGAGTTTCTGCTGTGTTAATCTGTATTGTGTGTGTATCTGTGAGGGTTTCTCTTCTGCAGAGCAGAGGGTAATTTAGGTTTCTTGCTACTGAGAGATTCAGTGTGTGAGTCCTCAGTCTTTGTTCAGATGACACTGGAGCGTTGCAGCTGCCATAGAAACGCTGCCAGGCTGACAGCCAGAGCTGACGCAGGGCATCTTGGGACGACAGAGTCTTTGACGGTCGCTTCCGGTCAAATGTCAACGGCTGTTGAAGATTTGTTTTCTCCTGTGAAAAGTCAGTCAGACCACAGAGGGGTGGGGTGGGGGTGATGGGGACGTGGTAATGCCTAATGTGGGACGAACTCAGGGCCAAGGTTAGAGCAATAAGGTGAGCAGTGGCTCATCAGGGCAAACTAATACAGAGGATGGAAATGTCTGAGCAATTAGCCACAGAGGCCGAGGGTCTCAGGAGTGATTGTTCCTGACACCGATCTGTAACATAATCAAAAGATGTCATCCAGTAACTGTTTAGTTTCCCTGAGGCTCCAGAGATTTATATGCACTTGTGTATCAGGTGTTGCTTTGAGCACTTCACACAGGGCTGTATATACTTCATGTTTTTAGACATTTACACCATATTTTAATTTCATCTTTAAAAAAAAAAAAAAGAAAAAAAAAAAGTTTTAAAACTTAAACCTATATCCAGATATCACAACTAAACCTGAGAGGATCATTTTTATCATGCAAAGCTTTTTTCTTTTTTTTCTTTTTTTTTGTTGGATCCACAGTTGCATAAAGACATTTATCTTAAAGGCATCCACTTCACATATCAAATAATAACTAGAACATATTATTTTCAAAAGAAATCTGCAGGGTTTGTTTCATACACCATCTACACCCTAGAGTTAATTTAACTCCTTGGATAATATTCTTGGTCATTCAAGCTTTATACTGAACTATCTGATTGCAAATGCATTAAAGGCCTTTTTTTTTTTTAATGTCCAGCCAATTCAATCTATGCAAAAGAGGCTGCAGTGCATCTATAAAACACTAATGTCAAGCCATATCTAATTGATCCACGCCTTGGTATTTTATTTTAATTCTTTGGGACCGTACATTTATTTTCACTACACATTTCTACTGGGACTCCACACTGAAATTTCTTTTTGTTTTGCTTGTCTTTCAAATTTACCTCACCTTGCACGTTGATTAATTCAAGTTCATATGATGCTGAAAAAAGGAAGTGTGTATTTATAATGGTTAACAGTTTTCGTAGGGTACGCCGACGCCTTCACAGGAGTTTTGCTGTTTGGATGCTGACTTGATTGGGCTCTCGCTTTCTAAACAAAACAAAACAAGTTTAAACACAGCTAACATGAAAATCTTTTGAATGCAACCCCTCCGAGCCTAATCCGAAACTACACTGTAGAACTGACGTGGCTAACAAGCTAACGGATGTTTGTAGTTGTGGTAATGTTATCGCAGTTGCATCTTTATAAATGATTTTTTTTGTGTCTTTTGCTTTCAAACCCCAAAATGTTTCCACACTCTACTTTCAGATGGTTTTGTGTCATAAATGGCTGGTTTCTTCCTTCCTTGTGTCACTTCAGTCAGTGTGAGTCAAAGGATAATAGTGGGATCACTGTGAATGCTAAAACATGGTGTCACAGTAGTAGTCAGCAGCTAACATTAGCCACTGTGAGATACTGGTCATACCAGACCAAGTAAGGCTTGTAGAAGCGAATCCCCTGAGTGCGCTGAACTGAGTGAGGATGTGTTTTTATTGCTTAAGAATTCGACTTCAGCATGTGTTGATTCTTTCATAGGGTTTAACTGAGAAAACAATGACTGATGAGGTCAAAGTGACACGGCCTGTTGTCTTTGCCTTGTATCCTGTGATTTAAGGATTGTGACAGATCATTACAGACCAAATATTTATGTTTTTTTTTCCCCCATGTTGAAATGATAGTTTGAATTTCTAATAAAAAGTGACAGCCCCAGAACTCCAGGGATCTTTTGAGTCTCAAATTAAAGTCTCAAAGTCAAAAGTTTAAACTTCAAAGCATCAAGACTGCTGAGAGGACCAGTGAGCCTCTGTTGCATTGTGGGTTCTGTAGTGTTACCTTGCCCTGTGTGGGGGGGGGTCTTGTTGTTAATTTCTGCACTCCTTGGCTGCCACATCTTGTGGGAACAGCAGTGAACGGGAAAAGGTGATGAGTCCTCTTGTTAGCAGACAGACAGTCTGTTTGCTGACCAACAGCATGAGGATGAGGGAGTAAGGAGAGACGAGCTGCTGAATGATGGGCTTGTTTGTCTGCTTTGGCTGGAGCCCAGGAGAGTGCAGGCCTCTTTTGTCCGTGATTGACTAGGCCACTGTTACTGGAAACATCCCAGGCTCTTTGTTCTGCTTTCAGCACTTTCTCTCTGTTTTTTTTTTTTTTCTTTTTTTACATCCACTTGAAAAGTCAACGCTTTAACTGCAGTCGAAACCAGTGGCTGTCACTTAAATCAACCATTTAAAATTAAAAGCTGCAGCTCATTGCTTTTTATTGTATGTCAACTATCGCCTTCTTACCACCTGCCTCCTGCCTCCATCCTCTCTCCTTCCATCCATCCATCCATCCATCCTCGTTTTAACTCGCCCCACTCTTTTGGCTGATGTGCTCTGCAGTCATAGAAAAGTTGCTGAGAGCGATGGCAGAGAGGAGTGAGCCCTCCCTCCGCTCTGCTGCCATCTGTCGTCAGGATTATCTGCTTGTCCACTCAGCAGTTCACAGGCAGGGCCAGTTGGGATTAGTAGGGCTAGGTGGGCATTATCTATTAAAACGGTGCATGTCTCTCATTCAGTCTGCTGCCTTCAGATACATACATCTCTGTTTTCACCTGCCATGACCTCATCCTCCACCAAATACTAAATACTCTGTAAAAAAAAAATGACATTTACGGCTTTATTTTCAGGCCGACCGGTGTGGTACTAAATAGACTCGTGGCTGATATTTAGGATTATTTAAACTAGTATTATTTTACTGTTTCCCACAGAATTTCCTTCTTGTTTTATCTTGGGTGGAAAAGCCTTTTTATGACACAAAACCTTTTGAGGTGTAGCAGCCTGTCATGACAGAAAATACCCCCTCTTGACTTTAACTAGAATTTCTTTCTTTCTTTTTTTTTTGGCTTTCAAAAGGTCAGTTTAAACTCATGGACTCTTATTTTGACAGGTCCATTTTACAGTTATGGAGAATGAAATCTGAAGTTCAGTGAGCTGGACCTTTTTAATATTTTAATAGCAGTCCCCAGGCATAGCTTTGAAATCATGGAATTTATATAGAAAATATGACATTTCACTCTTTTTCAATAACATTTTCCCTTTTTTTTTTATCATCAAAATTATTTTATTTAAGAAGTTTATGCTTTCTTTTCAAACAAACTTTAATCCTCACTTGCATGTTTTTAAGGATATGTGCAAAATTAAAATAATATTTCTATATCTGGAAAATTATTCTCAAATTGACTGATGTTGACTGGCAAAAAGAAAAAAAAAATGATATCGAATAAATTAATGGGAGATTAACCGAAGGTTTTCTCCATTGACCTGACGACGGTGTTTAGTCCTTGTAAGTTTCAAAGCTGCTGGATCACGAGCCACTGCCACATAAAATTACGTTGCACATAAACAGCGTCTGATCCTAAAATCGGAGGATCGAACGAATCATAAACGCTTCATGGCACGCAGAGTACACATATCTTAACAGGTATAGTCTTTGTCACTCAATAGATTCTTAATATAGAAAGTCTTAAGTTCCACCTCTTTGCTCAGGGTTTGATGAAGTTTGATAAAGTTGTTGACATATGTGTGTATAGAGGTTTATTGTAAGATGATGAACTGTGAGACAGACTAAAGATGATCACATCTAGAATGATATGCTGATTCTTTATTATGTGTTTTTTTTTCTTTTCTTTTTTTAAGATTATTTTTCCTTATAGATTTTTCTTCTATTTATGCTTTCTGACACGGCTTGTGATACTTCAACTCCCGAGAGTTGGTAAACCAAAGACTGTCAGGCACTTTAGTTGATCATAGTGACTATAGTGATATATGACGAGAGATCCATTTGATTTTCAGTAGTTTAGACATGCTGTAGATGATTTGTCTTAATAGCTAAGTGACCCGCTTCTCGCTTACAAACACAACTACCCTCCAGTCTTATCCTCTTTTGTTTGGATCCCGGAGAGCGACCAACACGGTGGGGTTGTGATGGATGTTTCCTCTGAGCACGTATTGGAGCAAACACACACTAATCAGGGGTTTAGTCCATTCTACACTAACGTGCAACCTATACATACACTGCATTTAAACATACTGTATGGGGTAGTGACATTTTACTGAATCTACATAATGATTTTATTTTACATATGATTCCTGTTCCTTAGCTTTGTATGAAGGATCTAATTTAATCGTGTGCCACCTGTTGAATGAGAACATGGACACCACAATTAACCCGAGCACAACACTAGCTCTGTTGCACCACGCTAACGCTGTTTAGCATGTGCCTACACTATGTTGAGCAATAGTCTGCCTCTTGCTAACATTGTTTTGACTGAGAGTTCACTCCATGCTAACACCTTGGCACATAGTGCTAGAGAGTGCATATAGACTACATGCTAATTCTTAAACTTTTCAGTGACAGCAAGCACCAAGCTAACATTTAATATATGTGTGAGTGGTGGTTTAAAGCCAGCACCTTATCACACACTATGTTAAAGTGATGGTAAGCCCCATGCTAACATGTTAGCATGGGCCTACACAACATTGAGACCAGTAGTGTTAAAATAACTGTGGTTTTATGTTCATATTCTAAGCTAAATGGGCATCAGCTGGTAAAATTTTAGCATTAAAAAAAAAGAAAGAAAAAAAGAGAGTAGTTTGTTAGCTTTCATTAAGTTCAGCTCCCATTTTTAGGTTTTGACAGCTCTCCTGTGTGAAGGGCAGATGGGAGACGTTCGATGCCAACACCTTGGCAGAAAAGCAGATTGCAGAAACTTTCTTTGAGAAGACGCTGTATAAATGTTGCAGGGCAGAGTGTGGCTTGTTGTTGTAGCCAATAATGCTGCAGTGTGAAAATGTAAATCTCCATTTTGGTACAAAACACTACTTGTATTACATTTTTTGTCTAAAAATGCATGAGACTTGGCTCCATCTCATCTGAGGGGAGATGGTGTACATCTTTAAGAGGTGCTGCAAATAGCACAATTATCAATAACCATGGAAACTGCAGTGGCTAATTTTGGTGTCTATTTTCCCATCATTTACAGGGCAAGCTGACAAAGGCACATGTTTTGTCATTTTTACATCCACAAATAACAAACCAGTACGCTGAGCAGTACGACAGTAACGCACATTTCTGTCATGTTTGGGAGTAACTGGATTGTTGAGATGTGAATGGTGATGATAACAGTGTGTTGGGGTGGGGTGGTGGTGGGGGGGGGTCTCTTCTGTCACGTGACACTTATTGTATAATTTTGCTGCTTTGAATCGTCACATATCCCTGCAGGGTTGGTCCTTCGTCTCTGGGCATAGAGATAGAACGGTGAAAAGGAATTGCGGTCTAATGCCGTGTTCATGTCATGTTGGATGGAAAGCATCTTACACCGGGATCAGACGACATGATATCAGCGTGATTACAGCCTCTGGAACCAAAATGACACTTAAACTGTTGTCAGGTTTTCTTCTGACGTGACGCGAACGCGGCATTAGACTGATGAAATGCACGTAAACTCGACTGAAGCGCTGCAGAAACTGTGTTGCTGGCACTGATTTTGATCTGTGGACAGTGAACCAAATTTGGTTTCCAGTGCCTTGTGAAAAATCTATTTGTGATACCCGCAAATCTCAGTATGAAAGAGCTAAGCTGGCAGGCAGTGTTTACAGGTTGTGGCTGTATTTATCGCGTTTATTGTCGTCGTCATCGTCACCATCATCATCATCATCAACATCATCATCATCATCATGTCTTTGAGGAAAACTACACTTTCAGTCATTTTGGTGTTCACGGCAATGATGGAGAAAAGTCTCATTGTTTGTTTTTAAAAATCTTATTGTTCATACTTTAACTGGGGGAAAAATATTTAAAACAGATTGCTATGCATTTACTGCTAGAAAGAGAATAAAGTGTCATTTAATTCTGTTGAAATTAAAGCCTTTTACATTAATATGTTGTCGTATTTCACATTTTGTAGCATTTTAATCTATATTTTCCGATTATCGAGCAAATCCCATAATGTTGTTTTTCTATGCATCATATGAGGATGAAACCCTTTAAAGCATAGACGTACCGTAGTCTTGAATATGTTTGCTGTGTCTCTGTTGTTTTAGACCTTTCATCTGTCAAGTTTGGTGGATGTTATGTTTCAGAGATTTGGATTTTAACGTTGACCTGCTGTTCATAATAGTCACCTTTTTTTTGCGACGGGCGTGTAACTGACTTAAATGCAGCACCTTCACAACCTTTAACACTTCCTGCCCCACATTATTTTTGATAGCATTCTAATTTTTCATACATATATATCAGATTTGATGCATCTGTCCTTTTTTTTTTGTAGTGTGACCTTTTTTTTTTGTTTTTGAGGAACTTTCCTATCTGAAAAGAGAAATTTTTTTTTTGACATAACACAAAACTATTGATGTAAGAGGAGTTATGTACTGTAGCTGCAACTTGTGAATTCAGAGCACCCCTTTAAAATTCAATAAATTTGATTTGATAGACTGTTTTGAACAAGCCTCTGTTTTGTTTTCCTTGTTAAGTCTGCATGCATTTTAGTCAGGTCTTATTTTTTCATTTGGTAAAGATGGGTACAGTAACATACAAGAGCACATTTTGCATACATTTCCCCTGATCAATCAGATTCAAAGAAGCTTTTATTAATATGACTGTAGTCAGATACAGCATTAGGAAATGTGTGTATTTGTTTTGTTGCTGAGGAATTTGAGTTAAATTTACATAAAGAAACTTGCAGAGAAAGCAGCCTGAGACCACTGCTACTGCTAAATAAAAAATATCTACATTTTCTCCTCACATGCTTTGCAGTTCCTCTCTTTTATTCACTGTGTGCATTTGTTCAGTGTGTACGTGTAGTTATGGTTCCTGCAGGGCTTCATTCAGTTGTAATGTGAAGTCATGGCCACACAGAGGCGCTGCTGGCTCAAGCTGACTGAAACTGAGCCGTGATCTTCTACACACACAGACTTTGACAGTGGTATGTTTGTCTACTGCTCTTTCCAAAAACACAAATGTTCCAAGTGTAAAATGAATTATGATGCTAAAATCTGTGGATAGAATAAACCAGACCGTGCTCTTTTATCATGTTTCAGAGCATTTTATTTCTTTACATGTAACATTTTGCCTAAATAATAACATAAAAAACTTAACTTTAACCTACACAACACAAAATGTAACTGTAAGGAGATTTATTAATTGTTTATTCATGTATTCATAACTAAAACTGATGAATGAGAATATAGTAAAACACAAGACAAATCCTGCACACAACGCCTGAAATGTCTTTACGTCTGCTTACAACTTTATTAGCGATGTATCACAACTATAGTGGCAAACATTAGGTTGGAAGAAAGAAATGCACTACAATTATTGTTTGGTGTGATAATAAACCAGTGATGTTTAACATTCTGACTCAGGCACATTACTAGAGATATTGATAGATACCTAACATTAACCTGTAACTAATTACTAGTGTGTTCATCAGTTCTCTTTGAATGTGACGTGTTGCATGAACATCTAAGATCTTCAGATTTTTAGCTGGTACAAACTTAATTATGTAGTTTTCCCCTCTGGTTGTGTGTAGGTTCTCAAAATCAGAGCCTTGTCTTTAATCTAGAAAAACTTGCCTTTTCTTAGACTGGGGTAAATTTAAATATTCGCGCTGAGCTTTGTTGGTGATCTCTTATTTAAGTTCCTCTCAGAATGAGATTACTCTTCACATCACATCATTGACCCCCAGGAAACTGCAGTCACCTTCTCTGCTGTCACTTCATACAGATTTACCAGCAGCAAAGAGACAAAACCATTTGAATAATCCTGGCTCCTCCTCCCCATTTGATCTTTTCACGCCCCCCTTTACATCCCAAAATACAGGCGAACCTGTTGCTCCCAAGCATGGGAGACACAGATAGCTTCGACAACACACTGGGGAAGGGGCAGCAGGGGTAAACGTCGAGGAAACACATCGTGGATGCACTACCAGAGAGGACGTCTGCCACCTCCACCGGATCCCTTGGAAAGGTTAGTTTGATCATCCCTCAGCTCCTGCACGCACCGAGAACCTGATCTGCCCGTGCAGTACGTAATCTCTTTTCCCGAGATGACACTGTGCATGAGTTTTCCATGACTTATAAATAACAACCGCTCTTGCTTTGACCAGATGAGAGGAGAGAGTAAGAGAATACGCATGTTGAGAGAAGTCCTCCATGGAGCTCGATTGGACTTCAGTGTGCTGCTGCCGAGGAACGCTGCACCCCTGGTCGTCCTTTGAAAACCATTTGCATCTTCAACTTGGAAAACTGGCATGGAACACCACAGATACCTCTGAATTATTTTAGCTGGAAGGAGTAGAGTAGAAAAATAATTTGGTCAAGAACTCAAAGATAGATTTAAAGGAGGTGAACCAGAGAACGAAGTGAAGAGGTGAAAGACAAGACAAGTAGAAAGGTTTTGGTTTCTGATCTCCACGCCGACCACCCCGTCCACTCATTTGACTTGAAACGCAGAGGTGGTGAGGGTCGCTAAAAAAGCCATGGATACAGCTACAGAGGGTGTTCAGGAGGAAATGGTAAGTGAGGCTCTTGTTCAGTTCAATACCACCTTGCAAGCTGCTATAAGGGAGGTACACGTGGACGTAAGTGCTTTCAAGCAGCGCATAGAGCAGAGGATCGAGGAGGTGTGCATCTCCAACGGACCCTTGGCCGAGGCGGTGACCAGGCTGCAGGAGGAGAACCTGCAGCTCAGGGCAAAGCTGGAGGCCCTCAGCCTTCTGGTGGAGGGTCTTGCCGGGGTAAAAGTGGGGAAGAGTCCCGCTCAAGTGACGGGGAAGAACAGGGAGGAAAGTATAGAGAATGGACACGTACAGATACAGTCCAAGATCCAGGAAGACAAGACGGGTTTGCTCAACTCTGGAGGATCAGAGGAATTCCTGTCAAGCCAGTCCACATCCACAATCTCTGAATCATGTGGGTCAAGTGGAGGATCAAGCCACGCTGCTGCTGCTGTTGCTGCTGCTGCTCCATGGAGAGCAAAGAGACATGCTGAGATTAACGTGAGTATTCTTGTTGTTGTGTTTTCTGCAGATCATACAGTCTACGGAATAAAATGCGGATGGGTGAACAAGATGCACAGGGTGTAGTAAAGCTGGTCAACGGGAGAATTAGTAATTTATATACACCAGGTCTTAGCTCACCTCTAACTCCCCTCCACTGACAGATCCCTGAGTTTGAAGGCTTATCGGAGGCTAAAACACTGCACAGTGGTGTATACTACTGTGACTTTACAACCCTGTAAACATAGCACAGTGACAATCCATCACAAAACTTGTGAGATACATAATACAAATTACATAAAGCACTACAATTTAATATACCAGGAATGTAACGTACCCATGCATGGCTGGTGCGTTGCGTTAGCCCTCTGCACCCTTGTTACATTAACACAGTGGCCCTCATTGAAATGAATGTGCTACTGTGCTAATGTCTGTTTAAACACAGCCAGTGTTACAGTACACCACCACGCCAAGGACCCTGAGCAACTATGTCATTAAGTTTTGAGGGACGTACTTTTCTATGTGTAAGCGTTTGGCTCGTAACAGGCACACCTGACCCCATACATCATCCTCTCCAAGGTTCATTGCTTTCAGCCTTGTGAACTCACACTTAGCATGCGCCTTGTGTCCCTATCAGCTGCTCAAACAATGTGGGAATGCCCTGAATATCGATATAGATCGCAGCATCATCCATCCGGAAACCACCCTGTTCGCTGGAACACGTTAGTACATTCTTTAACCTAAATGGCACGACTACATACGTGTATGTCCCTGCGAGGAAAGCTGCTATTTTCTGTGCATGCAAAAAGTAACCTTTCAAAAGATCAGACATGCTTATGAACTAAGCCCACCTGATCTATAAAAACCTCTGTGCGAGAGGGTGGATAAGAATCAGGATTTGAATCTGTCAGGGAGGATCCCAACTAGAATCAGAGGAATCTGAGCCGTGTGGTATGTTTGTCTAATATATATTTAACCTCTGACATCACACATTTATCTGGGGAGCAGCGGTATAAGCAGCGCCTTATAGGCTCCGCATCACTTGCCATTAATATAATTAGATATTATATTTTCATTTGGAGACCAATAATAATCATCTAGTATTATTAACCTTGAAAATTATACAATTACCATTATATATCCTTACATTAGTGAATTTAGAAACTACCCCACCGACACAAACATGCATATTTGCACACTTAACGCTCGTCCCTACCCCCCATCACATCCCTCTTCTGCTCATGACCCGCTGTTAGAACAGCAGGTCCTCCAAAGGGCACATGTATTTTTGGGTCTGTGATTTGGGACTGAGCTGCAGCTCTTTACCAACTTCAGCTTTTTCTTCCTCACCTTTAAAACACCACTGTTCGCACACACGAATGGAGATGGGGATAGTCACAAGGAATGCAGGTCTAAATGATCAATTCATAATCAATAAATTCAGTGCTTGGACTTTGTAACTGAGCTCAAGAGCTCACAGCCAGGGATGTAGTAGACGGCCTGGAGAACAAGGTCAGTCTACTACTCCACATTCTTCTGACAGTGTGGACAGCGCACAAATTGTTTTTCCTTTTTATGACGTAACTCACACTCGAACTCTGAAGACAGGTATATAAATAAATCTCCAATCGCTCAGGAATGTTGTTTCCCAGCCAATCCAGCTCTCAAATCTCCTAATGGAAAGTTGAATTGCATCTACATCCCTGTCAATAATACCCCCGACTCACACCCTGAGAGGGGCAACCAGCTGTCCTCGTAACACACACTGCTGACATTCCTCTCTGCTGAAATCACCTGGTCCCCCCTCCCACCACTCTGACGTAAAACTCTTCAACCCCCCCCGCCCCCCCAGTACTAAGATAGCCCCCCTGTTTCATCAGTTAATACTATACTCCATCATTTTCAAATTTGACATCATCCTATTGAGGTCAACTATGTCACCACAGCTGGCAATAGCAGGCCTCACTCCGTCACGCACGAACACGTCATGCAGTGAGTGAAAAAGCAGGTAAAATTGGAATTAATGAATCAATGTCTTTGAGGAAGGATTGTCCAAAAACTGAGAAACATTATCACTATTTGAACCATTGCCAGCGCCAAGTGCCTTAAGATCTAGTAACACTAATGTCCACAAGATCCAGCTCCAGGAAAATCTTAGTAAACAGCTGAAGTCTTACTCCATTTAACCATATAACCACATGTTAGCAAACATTTACATATTTACGCATACAGCAGACATAAAGCAGCATTAGCATTTATTTGGAGTTGTGTTTTTGTGTCCAAAACACGCTCTCCATCTTGTTCTTTTTTGGTCTCCTATCAGGTTCCTTATCTGCTAAATTCTCCGCTGTGTTCACCAGCTAGTCGCTAACTTTGTCTGTCTCGCCATTTGGTACTGGACAGGAAGCGCTCAGTGGGTTCTGAGCTTGATGAGAGCAGCAACACTAGACTTTACAGTAAAGTTTAGGCGTTGCGACAATAACAAGGAGCTGAAAGATGATGAAAGATGCTAAAAGATGCTAAAATGCTCTGTAGATCTAAAGGGAAGCTGCAGATCTACAAAGCCATTTGATTCATTGCTAATATGAAAATATGGTTTAGTGCAGCTTTAAAGAGACACACCCAGTGTTCTTGCTTTTTTTATTTACATACAATAAATTCATGTAATGAGATTTTCAAATATGAGAAATAATGGGAAAGTGTTTCTTTGTGACTTTAACAGTCAGAATAATTTCTCATTGGTGATTTACTGTAATGTGTTTGTGTGTTTGTCAGTATGTTTGCATGTTTCTAAGCAGCCGAAGTGACATGGAGGTAAACTCGGCCAGGAGTTGAAGAGATTAACAGGGTGAGACTGTGATATCCCACAGCAGCTCCTGTGGAGCTCACAGATCACTGTGGTGCTAATCTCCCTCCTGACGATGAGTTGACGGACTGGCTGCAATGGCTTTATTGTGAGGCTGCCAGACCACTGCGTGTCTCTGGAAAGCAAAAGGCTGAGGGGGGGATGGGGGGTGGAAGAAGGGGCAAACACAGGCCAAAGCTTCGGGCTGATATACTTAGGCACTGTTTGAACCGCCCGGGCTAACTCTCTGATTTCCAAAGCATCCATTTGGGGCTATATCGGGACGTAAGAAGAGCGGAGCGGAAACTCTTGCAAAGGGGCTGATTGCAAAATCTAAAATAGCCTCTCAGTGGGAACATGGGTTTGTTGGCCACAGCTGACATTAAATGAGAAGCTTTCAGCTGTTGACAGCTGAGAATCACAAATGCAGAGAAGTTAGCGCGCACACACACACACACACACACACACACACACACACACAGATTTAACACGAATGATAACAATGAAAAAAAATATTTTTAGCTCCACAGCATGCAGCAGTCTGAAAGACAGAAGGAGTCTCTTTGTTTGTTGTGAGCTGAATATTGTTGGAGACCAAACAAAAACAAAAACCTAGTAAGTGATTTTCTGAAGGCAAATGTACAAACAGACAGTCAGCTGCACGTGTTGCATAACTCATTTACCCTCCTGGGGTAAAGGCTAACGAAGGAACTGTGATCCTTTACACGTTCAGTTTTACTATTCTTTTTTAAAACTAACACATTATGGGTAGATTACACCCCCACCCACCCTCTCCCACTTTCACTTTAAATTTGCATCACCCACCACCATGTTCAAGGTTATGCCATTACCAAGACAGCCAAATGAAGCAAAGCTGATGTGCTGGTCACGTCTGAATGCCCCCATCAAACTGAGCCCTGCCTGATTCAGACTCCAAATTAGAAGAGGTTACATACTGAATTTTTAGACGGTGAATTTCACTTGTTTTTTTTTTTCTACTCTGACATGAATCCAAGGGGCAGTTAGGGAAGAATTTGTTCTGAATTATGCATTTTTACCACTTTAAAAAAAGTCGGTACAGCAGAGGAGTAATGGTGTCTTATTGTAAAAGCACTTAAATAATCATTAAAGCTCTTCAATTAATGAACATCTGTAAAATCTGCAAAACTAAACTCTTTAAAAAGAAAGTGTCAAGCCAGAAAACACAGTGCCAGTCCTCCATTAACGTGGTCTATTATTTCAATGCTGTGAGTGACCGTACCAGATTGTGGATGACCTAGTTTCATTCATGAAAAGACACTGTCGACCTAAAATAACAGAAGTGCACGTTTTGAACCTCTTGTCTTCACTGAGCAGGGCACTGATGCAAAAGGAGAGAAAAATGTCGCCACGGCCGCAGAGGAGAACGGCAAGCAAGGTGGGCAGACCATCTGAAAAAGGTTTCAACACCGGTGACCCGACGAGCCGATCTCACCTTTGGTTATGTTTTCACAGAAGGTTCATCCGTGGACTCTGATGCAGCCCAAAGTGCCGAAGCTGCTCCCCAGTCCCACCAGGCTCTCACCGCCGTCACAAAGCCGAGCCCAGAGTCTCCCGTCGTAACGAACTCTCCTCAGTCTACAGTGGAAACACCCAAAAAGCCCGGTCAGCTGATTGCCGTTCACATATAACACACTTCACTTTACACGGAAAACATATTTGTTGGATGGATTCACTGTAAGAGAAATAAATAATATTTAAGTTTATACAAAGTGCTTTAAAAAGTATTCAGTAAGGTGTAAAAGTCTCTAAATGAAACTGTCCATAATATTCCAGGATGAATAAAGATTAAATAAGATCCACAATATAGTTTTGGGGAAGTTGAAAATCGATTCTGAAAGGCCAGTGTTGATCAGTTCAGTCATGTTGTCCATCGTCATGGACACCAGGGTGTAGAGTCACAGTCAGTAGTGGTTGGTCCATATCATATAATATCAATAATACAACTCTAATTTATCAAAGGGTTACATTAAAGCTGTACAGCTATAACAAGCTTTACAGTTCAAATTATTTTAGTATCTATACACATTAAAATAGTTTTTACCTTCAGTGATTTGTGAAGTTGTTGAACAGTGATGTCTAGAAACCTATAGAACTTAATCCAACTTTTCTCTTCCAGACCAGGAAGATTCAGGTCTTCTGACCAAACCTCATCTTCCCCTCACTGCGATGACGAAAGCCAGCTCCGAAGCTCCGTCTGTTCCTGCCGCCTCAGTGCTCAAAGCTACAAAAGAAACTCCCGCGAAATCAGCGGAGTCTTCTGCTAAACGTGGTGAGTGGGAGATGCAATCTCTGCTGTGTAATCAATACATCTCACCATTTATTTGATACCAGTGAATCTGCTTTGCCAGTGTAACCAAATTCAATTCTCAAAATGTTAATTTCTCCTTAATGCAGCCGTTTTCTGTTACGTGTCTCCCCAGTGTCGGGAACTCTCCGAGGATGGAGATGCATAATCACACATTAATGGACACATTAACTGAGTGCTTTTAACCATCCATTCCACTTTGACTTCATTTTTTATTCAGATTCTCCCTTTTTCAGATGCTGACGAACCCCTGCCCCATCTTCCTGTCACTGCCATGACAACCAAAGCCAGTCCTGAGGGTCTGCTTACCACCAAATCTGCTCCGTCTCCAGCTTTAGTCCCTAAAGCAGCCGGCCATCCTGCAGCAGAGGCTCCCGCAGGGGAAGCAGGGGAATATTCTTTCACAAGAGGTCAGTTTACGGGTTCTTGTGAACAGACACTGCAGATTATTGAGATGCGTTCTTGGGATTTGACATCTGCAACTCCTCTGAAAACATATTTTTATTTTTTTATGTTTCTGTCTGCGTAGTAATAAACAGTCTAATTTAGATAATGAAGCTCCTACCCATTGTTCTTATTACCATAACACATGAGCAATGATGCTTATCACCCCAGCAACCACCTAGCGACACTTTCGGGATCACTTATCAACTCATTAGTAACGCCCTGTTACCGCTCAACCATAGCAACCATGCTAGTCATAATCTAGTAATGCGCTAGCAACTATACTAAACATTCAAACAGTAACTTAGCAACATCCTGGGAACAACCAACCCGAGGGCCCTACATCCCAGTCAACATCCACTCTGGATCCTGTAACAACCGCCTAGCAACACTATGTCAACCAAGTGGAACAGGACGCACCCTGGCAAACGTCTAAAGACCACCTAGTAATACTACAGCAATGACCTATGAAACCCTGGCACAGAGACTGTTGGGGGCCCTACCAATCACTGTGGAGCACCCGAGCACCCAACCACTTTAAAATGATTATAGTCATATATATATGTATTATTGTTTCTATCTCCACCTGTGCAGGTACATCTGGGGCAAAGGAGCTGAGGTCCCAGGAGCAGTCAGGCTCTGGATCTCAGGCCTTGCCTCATTTTCCCCTCACAGCTGTAACCAAAAGCAGCTCTGAGACTTCTGCTCCATCTAAATCTGATCAGAGTCCTGCTTCTGCACCCAATCCTTCAGTGCCACAATCCCCGACAATAAAGCGAGGCGAATATCCCTTTAGACGTGGTGAGTACATGGCTACTTGGTTTGTTTTGAGATCTGAAAATATGTAAAAACGCTCATCAAAGAAGGTGTAAATAGCTCATGTATGTTTTCATTAGACGTCAGCGAACCCAAGCCACACTTGACTCTCTCTGCCATCACCAAACCCAACACGGAGTCTTTATCATCAGCTACTCCAGCGCCATCTTCAAATATTTCGGCATCACAGGACCCTACAGTAAAACCTGGGGAGTATCCCTTTAAGCGGGGTGAGTTCAACTCTATATTCTTTCATTTGTTAATATAAGTTTTAAGTTTGGTTTTTTTATATAACCCCCTAACCCTGACCATCACCTCATCAATTCAGTACCAGTTCTCAAGACACCCAGTCCCAGTCTGAAGAGGAGTGTGAGCTTCCCTCAGTCTGCAGGTAAAATAAATTAAACTTTCCATATCTGCAGGTAGAGGCTTTAGTTTTTGTGATTTGTTAACGTAGTTTGCATTATTTTGTTTTTCTCTAACTGCAGAAAAATTACTTCCCTCCAAATCAATCATAAAATCGGGTTTCTCGCCTAATTTGGAAAAGTAAGTCATGAGCGTGAATTCTGATTCTGATTTAAAAAAAAAACATTAAATGAACTCAGTGTTTTCTATGGTTTCACTGATGCCGTGTTTCTCCACAGGAAAACGAACAAGCCAGGGGGGGTTGAGTTTAAACAGGATATAATGAAATCACAAACGCTTCCACGCTCTAACGGGGCTCAGGCCAAACGGGCTCTCTTTGAAAGGATGAACTCAGAGCCGACCAAGTAAGTGTATCTTATCTCATTAGTGTATCTTCAGCCCCGGAGATGATTGACATTTTGCGGTACGGTGAGCTGTATTTCTCTTGCCACAGGCCGAAGGACTCCAAGCCGAAACTGAAGCGCTCTCAGAGTTTCGGAGTGTCCAGTGCCAGTGGTATAAAACAGATTCTCCTGGAGTGGTGCCGCTCAAAAACCATTGGCTATCAGGTACGACAGCGGGATACGCGGTATATTCCTCTTCTGCCATGTCTCTCATAATTATGGAGGAACAAGGATGTCACAGGAAAAGTAATAAATTGGCATTAAAAATAGGAATTGTAAAACGTATTTATAAAGTGCCGTGATCATTTGGCAGGAAAGTGATGAGGAGAAAATGCATGAATGTGGCACCATGTTGTTCTCCGTCTTAAATGTGGCGCCCTCGTCGTCTTTTTCTCAGAACATAGACATTCAGAACTTCTCGTCCTGCTGGAGCGATGGGATGGCTTTCTGTGCTCTGGTTCACTCTTTCTTCCCTCTGGAGTTTGATTACAACACGCTGGACCCCGCGAAACGCAAACACAACTTACAGCTGGCGTTCACCACTGCAGAGTAAGCAGGCTAGAATGGACTGAGTGAGGCAGTGAGCGAGCAAGTGTGTGTACTTTGATTACACTGGAGTAATTGATATTTCCACAAGGTACTACAGTCTACGTGTGCCTTGGAAATGAATGACTCTAACTTTATGTCAGCATTTCTCTATTTATTTAACTTTTATTCCTCTTTACTACCATATGATGCTTTTATGTTTCAGGGAGCAGGCTGACTGTCTCCGTCTGATCGAGGTGGAGGACATGATAGAGATGGGGGACAAGCCAGACCCCATGTGTGTGTTTACATACGTCCAGTCCCTCTACAACCACCTGAAGAAGTTTGAATAACTCTGTATCAGAGTAGATGAGAATAATCTAGATGTTTTTAACCACAGTGTGTTGTGAACACTTTGAATGGGCTGAATTAATGTGGAGCCCAAAACCACCCTGTGAATCCACTTAAACTATGACAGTAGAGTTTGACAAGTAGTTTTCTCTGTCAACACACAGTCACAGTTTTATACTGTATGCATGTGTTCACCAGTTTCCCCCCATTCCCTTTAGCTTTCATAGTGGACTACTGATTCTTAAAATGCAGTGTCTTATGACAAGTATTGTGATGTGTGTGGCTCTAATGTTGCTGTATTTACAACTAAAAAGGGCTTTTGTGTAACTCTCACATCAATAACAAAGCCGTAATAAAAGGAAGCAAATTTGAGGAATGATCGATCAGTGATGTTACAAATTAAAAGTTAGAGATGCTCCAGTAACAATAAATTAAAGTCTTGCCTTTTGACTCTTGTAATGTGGCAGAATAAAGCTATTTTATAATATTTGTTTTATTTTTATTATATCAGTGTCAGACTGCACAGCACAGCAGAGACAGAGACTGTAAATAATTTAAATATTAACAATGTGCATGAAGGAGTGTCATGTTTTTCAATGGCACAAGAAATAAACTCCAGGAGCCAAACTCCAAGCTCAGTCAGTCAGTGAGACTGATATGAAATTTATTAGTGTTGGCCGCCGCCACTGAAAACGCTTGGCATGACACGACCAGGGATTGCAGGTATTTTTACACTATGAATGTTTACACTATTACACAATATAAGGACAACAAAACGTAGCTCTTAGCTGTCATCACATCACCGAAGTGCCATACTTAAGTCACATGATGACAACTTAGCCAACTCCACCTGCTGAGGATGACCATGAAATGCAGCTGAAAGCTATATGAAAGTGCACCTTCCTTATCAGTGCATCTTCGGTTAATATATTTATGTCAAACTACTCTCTTTTAATGTTGGTTTCAGATGAGCTGCAACAATTATTAATTGGTCGATCAATGAAAAATAATTAAGAACAATTTTGGTAACTGATTGTTTCAGTCATTTTTCAAGCAGTTAATCCAAAAATGCTGTTTTCATTCTCAAATATGAAGATTTCCTGCTTTTCTCAGTTTGAATTTATTTTAAATTAAATATTTTTGCAGTTTTGGGTTGGCCAGATAAAACAAGACATATAAACATGTGACCTTGGACTCACTTCTTCACTATTTATTGACATTTTATAGACTAAACAGATAATCTATTAATTGAGAAAATAATAAGAAGATTAATCAATAACGGAAATTATTGTTAATTGCAGCCCTAACTGACTAATTATGATATGGGGAACCGGTTATAATCCATGACTGATGCATTACTTCCAGGGTCCAAATTAATTACACACTCAGTTGGAGAACCCTTGATGAAAATCTTATTTATGTAGGTTTCTGGTCACAATGACAAATAAAGGTTTTTGAAGAATGAAGATTTTTCTACAAACTGTGTCAGGAAAAGATTCATTGACTATATAACAGTGTACATTGCCATCTACTGGCAGAATCTATTTAGTGCAAAAGACTACTGACCAAAAATTGCATTTTTTTTTAAATTTGCATTTTTTAAAATAATTATTTATCTTTACAAACCTTCATTTTAACTATCTAAAGAATGTTCCGACCTCAATTGTGCTTAAATTGTGCAATAAATAAGCTAAAAAGAGAACTGGAAATACTCACAAAAACTTTTACTGATCTCAGCTTTCACATGTACATCATAACATAGTGGTATTGTTAACATTCACATCAGTTGAAACATTAAAGTGTGGGGTCTCAAAAAGGTCATTTTGAGATCACATCTTGTTGCATTTTGGGTTAGGGTTTGACTTTTCTTTTCTTTTTTGAAAAAAAAAGAAAGAAAGAAAGAAAGAAAGAAAGAAAGAAAGAAAGAAAGAAAGAAAGAAAGAAAGAAAGAAATTCGTGTGATACCCAAAAAACGCATCTTTGTGAACTGTTAAAAACTGATTTGGAGCAGCCAAAACCTGCAGAAAAGTGTAATTTGTGGTGCGTTTACGGCCTCAAACTAGTCATAATATACTGTGAACTCTTTAAGCTACCGCATTGTTCTGAGTCATTCCTTTGGGTTTTAACATTTACACCAAGAAGGATAAGGATTTAAAGACATGCTCAATATACAATGGGGGCAGCAGTAAAAAGGTGCTGTAATTTAAAAGAGACATTAAGAACGTTAAGTCTTATCTACGGTGTTTTTTAAGGGGCGTGAATGCAGCGCTTCCCATTGACCAGGCATCCCTTCCGGTAGATGAGGTCAACGTTTCCCTAGATCCGCCATTTCAGTCCTGGAGTTTCTTGTTGCACATTAGTTTTGAATATTTTTTGTCATTTTAACGTTTAAGCAGTAGAAAAATAGGGGTTTGTGGTGCAACATTAACCCAGTCAACTTAAACGCCTCGACATTCTTTGGTGGAAGTTGCTAAAGTCTTGGCATTATACTGTTTTTGTTTTTTTCAGCGGCAGCGTTAGTCAACTAAAGTTTTTGTATGAGTTGCGGATAGGGAGAGGCGAAGGGGAAAGGCCTCAAGCCTCGGACAGGATTTCACAGCCATGGCCGGTAATTTTGATGCTGAAGACCGTGCTAGCTGGTACTGGGGAAGGCTAAGTCGCCAGGAGGCGGTTTCTCTTTTACAGGGACAGAGACATGGTGTTTTCCTGGTGAGGGACTCAATAACCAGCCCCGGTGACTACGTGCTGTCCGTTTCAGAGAACTCCAAAGTGTCCCATTATATAATCAACAGCATCAGTAACAACCGGCAATCTGGCTCAGGTAACGCTGAATTATGTGTCGCATAGCTTGCTGCTTCACTCAACTTATCACACATGGTCTCCCGAAACTGACGTGACAATAAGTACTTTCATTTTAATGCTGGATAACTTGGATTTAGCCCCGTTAACGTCCCACTCTCTCGTGAAGCCACGCCAAACTGCCATTACGAACTGTCCAATTTAAGTTGATCTCCGTAAATCTACTAATATACGTTCCCTTTATCGCATAGTTAAAGTTTTTTTATGTGTTATTGGAGCGCACACTCAATGTCAGCATATATACAATTTAATAATATATAGAAATAAAAACTTAAACATGTGCTTTACACTGCTCGCTACCATCCACCACTGTCTATTTTGGATGGTGTTGCTAACTGCCAAGCTACTGTGGATAAAACAGAAGTCTGTCTCAAGTGCTAACAATTTTTTTTTACTGAAATTATATGTAGGGTTGCTTTAAAGAGGCTAATTCTCTTGTATCAGATATATCAGTTGAACCTGACACTGTAAAGGCCATAAGTTATACTGTACAAATCGTCTGCTAGCCAAGTAGAGTGAAGTGGAGTACTTTTTAAATGGAGTTTGGCGAAACTTTACCGTGTAGCTAGCTAGCTAGCTGTCAACAACCACTCAGACTTAATCTATCCAGCCACCATACTTGAGACCGTTAATTTATTTTTCCTGACCGGGGGTTGAGGCGGTGTTTTGTCCATGTTTAGGCAGCAGGACGGTAGCTCAGCGGCCAGCGGTAGGGAGGTGGGTTGGGCTGCCGCTGCTGCCGCTGCCGCTACCGCTACCGCCGCCGCCGCTGCTGCTGCCGCTGCTGCAGATATTGAATGGAAATGGGCAGGCTGGGCTGTCACAACTGGAGGATGACTGGTCAGATTGGCGTCTCAGGAATGTCTGTGATCCTGCCCTGTTGCACATACATAGCCCTGCTTACAGGTCTGCTGCTGCTGTGCTTGAAGCTCCTTATGGCCGTTGCGCAATCCTTTCTGGGCTTCCTTAGCATTGGCTAATTTTTATCTTTGTCTCCCCTAGTGTAAACAAAAATTGTGAGCCGTTATGACAGTTATATGATGGTAGTATGAAAAATGACTTTATGTAACAGTAAGTTACATAAATAGGTAAGTAAGTGACCGATTTGTGGGAATAGTACCAAAGTAAGATCAGCTTTTGTGTTGTTTTTTTTTTAAACAAGAATAAAATCTGAGACCAAAAGTGTCAGTGACAAATAAATATCTTTTTGCAGAGGGTATGAGTGTAACAGCTTTTCTCTTATTAAGTCTCTCAAATTGACGCAAATCAAATTTGATTCATTGCATGAACACGGTCACTAAAAATATCCAGTCTTTACACTCAAAAGTGTAAAACACATCGAAATGAAATGCACTAGTGCCAGTGCATTTTATTGTACATTTTGATAGGATTGGGTGATGCTGTGTTATGGATTTGTTAACCAGTAGAGATGTTGCTTTATTGTTTATAGTGAGGTACCCATCTTTTTAATATCTCTAGGCCATTCTGGATAACACTGCAAATCGGTGAACAGGACTGCTTTATGGCATTATTGCATTAATTTAATGAATCACTTTGATTTGTCATGGATTTAAATCACTGAATCACCCCAAATCAGACATTCTGGTTGTTGTATTTTTCTTTAAGATATACAGTGAAAAAAAACAATTACACTATCTCTGTTTGGGGCTGGATCCTGAATGTGGGCAGGGTCATTAGGAGCCTCATCATCCCCCTACTGTGAGAATGTTGTTGACCCATCCAATCTGTTCGGCTGCCATCATGAGTTCCGCCCCTTTTCTGGGATATGGGAACTATTCTGAAACATACTCATTTTTTGTGTGTACGAAGTATATTTGTGTTAGATGTCTTCAAAGAAAAGTTGTTAAGCAGCTGCACATAAGGTTCGTTTCCTCAGTAGGGTATGATTGGACATTTAATAGTCCTTTCACACATGTACTGCAACCCTGAACCAGACCAGAGAATTCACAACGAGCAAGTGGGAGTGTTGATGGCGTTCTGTCTCCTGCACGTTTTACCGAGGTGCCACCCCTCACCTAAACCAAACAGAGTATATCCAGTAGGTGAGAAAGCATCTCACATGGTCAATCTCCTGCTGTGTGAAAGGGAAACTCCGCAGTCCGGACAATGTCTAAATAATCAGGTCCAGACATTGTCCAGTTCATATGACAGAAGTGTAAGAGAATGGTTAATCCTCTGGCGTGCAATGTGACCACAAAGTCAGGGCGAGATGGTCAGTGCTGCCAGTAATCGTGGGCCTTCTTGATCTTGATATTAGTATTTTGTTGATTTGTTTGTTTCTGTTATGTTTTACCTTCAGAGAACTCACAAAAATCACTCTTCCCGTCAGGTTTGGTTCCTCCTCGGTTTCGGATTGGGGATCAGGAGTTTGAGGCGCTGCCGGCCCTGCTTGAGTTTTATAAGATCCACTACCTGGACACCACTACACTTATAGAGCCCGTAAGCAAGGCCAAGCACACAGGTTTCATCAGCTCCTCTGTTGGAGTGCCGCAGCAGCCCGAGGAGGCTGAGTTTGTCCGGGCGCTGTTTGACTTCCCGGGCAACGATGAGGAGGACCTCCCCTTCCGCACCGGTGACATTCTGCGTGTGCTGGAGAAGCCTGAGGAGCAGTGGTGGAACGCTGCAAACCAGGAGGGCCGAGCCGGAATGATCCCCGTGCCCTACGTAGAGAAGTACCGGCCTGCCTCGCCCACTGCTGCGGGCTTGGGTCCCCCTGTTGTGGGGGCTGGACAGGGGGGGCAAATTGGAGGGGTAGCGGGCGGCACAGACGGAACAGGGGCCGCACCGCCAAACCCTCTGGCGGACCCAGGCCAGTACGCTCAGCCAGTAGTCAACACTCAGCTTCCCAACCTACAGAACGGGCCTGTGTATGCCCGAGCCATTCAGAAGAGGGTGCCCAACGCCTACGACAAGACGGCGCTTGCTCTGGAGGTAGCATTGCCACCCACCATTCATTTTCTCCAAGGCTGTCCTTCTATTCACTGTTAACCTCTTTTGCTTCTCTGTTTTCTTTTTTGTTTGGGTCTCAGCTGAGGCAGCCTAGATTGTCCTGATTGTTAATGGCTTACTCATGCATGTGAGCATACACACAAAGTATCTTTACAAATGCAAGCTGACAGCGCACATGAAGACACTCACAGTGGGATGGCTTCATAGAGAAAGACAGACACAGATCCTTTACAATGGCCTTTCTTTATGTACACATTAATGTGAATGTTACATTCATTACTACTGGTGAAACAAGGCACATTGGTTTTAGTTGTTGTCTTGAAGCAGATAAATAAACAGTGTTTGTTCAGATTATCAAATGACATGCAAACAATGGTGGAGGTTTAAAAAAAAAAAAGGCACAATTTAGATTGTGAGTCCAGTTAGAGTAACGCAGTGTCTCTACATCACACACACTGTTTACCACAACCACCTCACTGTCAGCAAACTGATGCTTAATGAGCCTGTCCTGCTGACTTACTGCACACCCACTCCATGAATTACATCTGCTGAAGTAGGAGGATTTTAATTACCCTAGCTACGGCTGCAACTAATAATTATTTTCAAGATGGATATTTCTGCTCATTATTTTCTTCATTGTTGATTTATTTCACCTTTGAAATGTGAAATAATTGTGAAAAATGTCCATCACATCACCTTTGGACGAGTGCTGGTTTGGCACCGACTTTGAACAGAGCCACCTCTTAAATTCCACTGCCGTCAGTTGTCGAGGCTCAGGATGCTCTTCTCTGTTTAGCCCCGTTTATTTGAGTCTTCTCAAGAAACACAGACGCCACCATTTTGTTTGATTTAACAAGAGCGGAGGACTGTGTATGCGTGCCGCTGTGTGAGATGGAGCAGACTAGATGACATTGCAGTGTGTTTATGAACTTCTGCTGTTGTCAAGTGGATCACAGAGTATTTGTGAGGTCTGTCCAAGTGTAGACAGTGTAGTTAAGATTCACAGGGCTGTGTTCAGTCCTCTCGCTGTGGAGAAGTACGAGCATTTAATCAGTAATTTACATCTGGGAGTGTTATTTTGAAATTAAACCCTTTCTAAATTGTATTGTCTGCAGCACAGTTTATAACCAGGAATTACACCGTGCTGCGAGTTTCATCCACTTACTGTTATTTACTTTTCCTGCCTCACCTGTTCTGTAACCCATGTAAAGTAGGCACTGCAAGGAAGACTTGACTTACAAATAAAATGAGGCAAATAAAATGTAAAATATGACATAATGTCTGGGCTAAAGCTGCTGTAGCTTCCTCCAGACATCTCAATTAACCCATTTTTATTAACCCAAACAATTTGTTCAGCAATTCAAATAGTTGTGGTGTTTTGCCCTGTATTGATAGATGTTTCTCCTGGTTGGAGGAAACAGTCGACCATCCACAGCTTTGTAGGTGGGATTAAGAGTGTGGATGTCTGAGTGCTACATAGCTAGCTGCAGCTATTGACTCTGAGAAATAACGGTTCTTAAATCAGCATTTCCCAGCAATCAAGTTACTCACAACTGATTGATTAGAGCAAATAGCCTCCCAATTTCCAACATTGCATTTGTACAACTGGTAGTGGTATAATGGAAACATGAATAACTGAACATCTGGCAGGCTTGAAGACTCGGAACTAGCTTAATGCAATTCCTCACATTAAATAAAATATGATTTTACATTAAAGTATTTCCAATGACCCTGTAGTATAGATCAGTTCTTGTATGTTGGTTTGTGGTTTTGCTGTTCTGCTGTTGTAAAAATGAAGATGGGTCAGTCAATTCTATGTCAATACTTTTCCTTCTGCGGGCTTTATAGAATTTGACATTGATCTTGTATTGATGGGTTCGAATTGCACGAACTGATTCTGCCAGTTAATACGGAGTGCAGAGACAAAGTGTGTTTATGTGATTTTATATACCTGCATTCAGCAGTTTTCTTTTTCTTGTCATTTGTCAGGTGGGAGATATGGTAAAAGTGACCAAGATCAACGTGAACGGCCAGTGGGAGGGCGAGTGCAAGGGCAAGCGAGGCCACTTTCCCTTCACCCACGTCCGACTGTTGGAACAACACCATCCTGACGACGAGAGCTGAGACACACACACGCACTCCCATCACCTGCGCACATCCCTTCTCTTTTGGCCACTTCATCATGCTCAGAAAGAAAAACATATTTATACAAGCACACAGCACATGAACCTATGAGCTAAACCCACACGACACGTGTCGGGTGATCTTGCCTAATGTCATTTTGGTGGACATCGGTCATACTAAGGGTTTACACTAAGGTCAGACTGATATCGGTTTGCCTATATTAAGCTTAAGTCAGCATTACCCAAAACTAGTGTTGCCTTCCTCCATGACCACAGCCTCAAAAAAAAATCCCAAAAGCCTGCAGTGAAATATTTCCATCAAGTAGACAGCGACATATAGTTGTTTAATATTTATTGGTGTCAAACTTGCAAATTAACACACTTGTGTGTTGTCTTACCCAGAATCATGGGAAGATCAGTTATCAGTTTTATCTCCAGTGTAACTCATACAGAGAGAGGTATGTTTAGTCTAGCTTAGCTCCACCACTAGAAACAAGGGTAAACAGTAACCTAGCAAAGTCAAAAGAGAAAACAAGTCAACTTTCAGTAACTTCAGTTTTATTTACAGCTTTCACACCTAACCTGCTCGGTGTTTAGTTCAGATGAGCTACTTCTTTTAGCTCGCTCGGCTTTTGGCGGGTGTCAGTCGAATTGTGGATCGTAATGTTACAGCACAAGACACTTCTTTATTGTCTTGTTTCTACCTACTAGGGATTATTTATCACACACAAGGTTCAGTTGCAGTCTTGACTAATAATTCCTACAACCATTTATTTCACCATGAGCATTACCTGTCAGTCCATATCATTTAATGTTTACAACTTTTTGCTCCTTTATAATAAGTAATGTGAACAGGAAATAGAAGGATTAAGAACTACAAGGCAATGATGTTTTTTTCCCTTTGGTCTGGACCGATTGAACCAAACTAAAGACCAGTTAGATTGTTACAAGTCAAAAACAAATGAAAATGATCAAATGAAGAGTTTTAATATCAACAAGTATGTGAGTTTCAGACAGTTTCAGTCCACAGTGAGCACAGTATCAGGCACCAGTTACCGATATCAGTCAAACCCTAGTTTACACACCTTCAGCCCAGTATTGAAATCTGCACTGCACAAGCAGAAATCAGCCTACTCCCTTCCTGCCGTAATCTGTGTATCCCCACCCACTTCAATTCATTCATACACAGAAGGGAAAAATAATCGATTGCACACAGGAGACGAAACACTCGGCTTCTCTCACAGAATCATGAATCAGTGAGTTTTTGTAGACTGTGAACCTCAGAGCGAAACGAGCAAAGACTTTTCCTGATCCCTCCGTCTCATGGAGAAGAACGGTCCTCCTCGCAAAGACGACTTCACCGACTTATTACATACTACCCACACTACAAACCAAGTCCTCTTTTTTTTGTACTAAAAGTGGAAAATATTATGATAGAATTGACTATATATATATATATATATGTATGTATATATATATATATATATATATACACACACACACACACCTTACATTGCTAAATACTGTAAACATTTTGTTTCCTTTCCTACATTTGATTTTCTTTTACTTTTTGTTACCAGAGACTGTACGCCTGTTATTTTATGTTCCTCTTTTAAAACACTATTCAGTGCCAACATGGATGACTTCAAATGCAGCAGTGTGAGAGAACAAAATAATCACCCTGTCGCAGAGGACAGACGGATCCCCCGAGGCCGTTTTAGAAGATGAGAAGAGAAAGGTTGAGGGATTTTATTTTTGTCTTCCAGCAGGGTTTTTTATAACATTATCAGTTGCAAATGTTTTTAAGAGGAAAAAAAAAAATCCACCCTAACACTAGTGCTTCTGCATTTTTTTAATGTGCCGGTAAAACAGAGAATACGTCACTTGGTCATTTCTTGTGCCACCAAGGTGCTGTGACTGATACTTGTAGTGATACTGTAGGTTTATTGTTTCTCATCAGCTTTTTCCACATTGAAAACACAAGCTATGATTACACATGAAGCTTCTTTTTTTTTTAAACACACACAGACCCACAGAGCATTATTTCAATATGAAAATAAACTATAAAATGGTCTTATTTCTCAACTAAATGTCATTTTACAACATCCTGTTTTAGAAGAATGTGCTGTCAGACCTTTTTTCCTCAAAAGCAGGGTTGTCCTCTTTAACATTATCTCCTGTGTTAGCCTGTGTAAGCTAGTGCACACTTATAAGGTGGTTTGGAAATGGTTTTAAAATGTGGTAAATGGCAATGACACTGATGAACTGCTGTTACCAGAGACAATAACACTGTTTTTGAGAGAAAAATGCATCCTGTGGTCATAGTCTTATTATTCACATGTTAAAAGAGACTAAAAATTGGTTTGTACTTTAGTCTTCCCAAGTCAGAAACTCGTATGTATCATCTTCCTACATGATTTGTAAATGCCGTGAATGTTTCTTGTTTGCTGGCAATGCTGAACTACAGTAGGAACAGGGTGAGTGACAAACCCCAGCTGCATGTAGACGTTTTTTTTTTTTATCAGTCACTGGGGAGGATCTGCTGAGTTACATCCTCTCTACCTCATTGTCTCATGGATTGGAAAAGATGAGGAGTTGAATAGGAACTGGCCCTGAGGCCTGAAGGCTCAGTCCCTCACTTTTGTTTTTTATATGTTTAAAAAAAAAAAAAAAAAGAATAACATGCTTGGCAAATTGTTTCCAGAGCATTCACATAAATAGATTTTATGTTTGCTTTCCAAATCACAAGTTGAACAAAGTCCTGGGGTCAGATGTATAAATGATGCCTACACACACAAAAAAAAAAAACCTTCATGTGTCATTTCACACATATATTTGTTATAAGAAAGATATGGTGAGACACACACATCAAAACAGCACGTGCATGGTATTCTTTAAGGAGATGAGTGTGATACGGTGAAGCAGAAAATCTAAAAATAAGTATAGGCCTAAACACCTACTGTGCCTGTATTATAGATGCAGTTAATGGCACGGTGTCCTGGCTGGATGTCAGTGGAGAACCATGCAGCTGATGATCAGCATGTTTTTCTGTTCTCTTCAGTGGCACGCCTTAAGTTTTGTAGAGCAGATCTACAAATAGTTGACCAAAGGTGCGTCTGTGTCCAGTTGCAGCTAACTGTGTGAGGCGAAATCAGGCTGATGCATCTGCACAGTTTCACAATAACTGAGATTTACAAAACGGATGTGAAAGAGTGCATATCCATATTACTGCTTTTGTACAAACGTAGAAAGTTGGTCTTAAACCTACACCGAATTTTTATGCATCTGACCCCATATGTCCTAAAATGTAGTCTTGAGTTTACAGTGTTTTTATAAGTTGTGAAATGTTCCCTCAATTTGCTTTTTGTTTTTGAGTCTCAAATTTAAAGAGCTTATTTTTTGTACACTACATTAATTATGTTATTTTTTTTACCCTGATATCTTTGTTTATTAATATGAGCCACAAGTGTGGCTCATATGCAGCCCCATATATATTCATAAACACCTGCTATAGTTCAAATGCTCATATTACATGTTTCTTGAAGCAAAAATATGACTTGATCACAATTAGTGGTTAATATGCTGAAAGAAATCAGTTATGTGTAACTACATGATTCACTAGCACAGAGTGCCTGTATAGACCTTACATGGGTATATGGGTGACCGGGTAACACTAAATGACTGTTAGTGACAACAGTGAAATGACTATAAAGTGTGATGCTCCAAATGTGGTGTGTTAGTGATTTGAGGAAAGTAGAACATTTAAAAAAGATATCCCAAAAAACATCATTGATGGATTTTAATGTGTAGGAATTTTAAATTATCTAATGTATAATTTGAAATGAAAAACTCAGAAAAATGCTAAATGTGATGTCAACTGTCAAGTATGGTTAGTTTTTGCATAATTTATATCTAATCGGTATAAAAAAAGATGATGTGTCAGTGATGGTTGTTCCTTCTACCACATTTCCCACATTATTTCTTTGAATGGAAAGAAGTGCTTGTGTTTCACTGTCCATTCTGTGATGGTACCCCTTGATTTTTTTTTAAGATCCTTCTTTCTGTTTGTTGTAATGCCTTTATGCAAAGTGTTAATTGGGTGTTGCATTCAGATGCATGTCACTGAACTCACACTAACTGTTGCCTTTTGAGAGAAATATTCTCATTTCATAGTCATGACATTATTGTAATTCAGCAAAGTCCAATGAATACTTAAGAAATGTTTTTTTTTCTTAAAAGATACCACTGATGATTCTACAATATGCACCTTATCTCCTTCACAGCTCAAGACTCAACATGCCAAATAATGATGTTTTTCTTTGTTCCGTTGTTTTTGCTATGATCAAATATTTTTGCTTTTATGCCATTTCAGCCTGACTTTGAAGAGGACCGGAACAAGCAAAAATAGGATTTTTTTTTAAAGAGATTGTACAATATGTCAAAGTGTTATGAAAATATATTATTTGAAGTTATAATTGCCTTCTTATTTTCTGTAGTAATGTGTTAATATACCTAGTCAATAAAAATATACCAAATTGTCAGTTAATGCTTTACATTTCTGTCTGAATTTATTCCACTTAATTACATTTAGTATTAATGCAGACTTGTGGTCTTACGGTCTAGTAAACTATTACATTATAATTAGACAGTAATGAGCAGATTGAGTTAAGTTATTTGTGTCACTGGGTCAAACCCTAACCCTTGTAGTTGAATTCCTCTGCACTCCCATTACATCATATACTGTACATTACTATGAACAATCACTACACTGTGTAGCACCATAGTAATTAGTAGTTAGGTTATAATTGTAAGGAAATTGGTTATTCAGATAAAAACGATAAGCTTCTTGCAAGATAGCTTTATTTTCAAGACTTGAAATCTGCATTTTAATTATAGCTACTTAAAAGTGGTTAATATTAAAGGTAAATTAAACTACAATATTATTTCAGAAATTTAAAATACCCCCCCCCCCAAAAAAAAAAAAAATTGGATTAAACTAAAATAAATTTACACTCAGATACAGTATATACTATTCTTATTTATCACATAAAATGAGCCTATATAAGTAAAAATGCTTTATTTTAAAACACAAAAGCATGTTCATGCTTTATATATGTATTCCGAATGGAAGAGTTGCTCCAGTTGAATCAGAAGAACTGAATTATTGAAATGTCACATGTATGAAGAAGTTTCTTGACAGTGGATTTGGGGGTGTTTGAACTGAGTTTGGTGGGGTGATCTCGGAGAGTGATTTATTTCGGGACCTGGCATGAGGATGTAGGCGTAGATGTAGACTGCTGCGTGGGTTTCCCGGATGGAGTAGCGACGCCATCTTTACGCCAGTGCCACCGGTGGGTCTTCGATTCAGCGGAGCGACGGTGCTGTTGCTGATCCACCACTAGGAATCGCCGAGCAGCCGATAATCTTCCCTTTCCACCGGGACGCTACGAACAGCTCCAACACCCGAGCACCATGGCGGATAGAGAGAACTTAGTATACCAGGCAAAACTCGCCGAACAAGCGGAGAGATACGACGGTAAGGCTCTTAATAGATAACGGTCAGTGCAGACTGCCTGGCCCCTCTCCCTCCCCTCAGTCTCCCTGCGCAGGGGGCTTGGAGACGCAGGTAAAGCAGTTCACATGGATTTGTTAGGGAAGAGAAGACAAAATGGCGGAGATTTCTCCAGCCGAATAAAACATTAGACGTTTAAATTACTTGTGTTCGGCACAGATTGAAACAGCAGTTTATGGAAAAAAAATACAACGTGCTTTGTTGGGTGCTTTGGTGTCTGGTTACCATTCACGTTACGTGGTGAGCTAAGCTAGTCCCCTGCTAGCGTTAGTTAGCTGGCTATCTAAATTGCTAAGTAGCTGGCTAGCCTTTCTTCAGCCCCGACACGCGTCACGCCAAACTCCCATTCAAAAATACAGCGGTACTGCAAACGTCCACACCCCATCAAACATGACTTGCGCCCCCTCTGAATTGGTTGTCTCCACTGACAAAGCATCTGTGTGCTACCACAAGCAGCATGGATTTATCTGAAAAACTATACCACAGTTAACGCTTATATCATGTGTTTTGACCATAACAGCCTGGCCAACTAGTTGTAGTCATTTGGAAAGCATACATTTGTTCCAAGTTCTTCATATCGTGTTGGTTGCATGCGGTATATGTTGGTGACACTACAGTTGAACAACTCGCCACTGGTCCTCTCCTGCCTGGTGAATTCAGTAAAGATGGACATGGCTGCATTCACGTCTGAAACTATATATTGTGAAGAAGTTCGCCTAACTTTATATTCCTGCTGTTTTTCAATGAGGCCCGGATCGCCATGCGACTGCGTGGTTAATTGATTGATAGGTGCAGCGCAAATAGTGTTCAGGGATAGGCGGGGTAGTGAGTATTGCTACGATGTGATTGGTGGCTGAATAACAATCTCGACCAGAAGTTCAGCTTGAGCCGACTTCTTTTTGGCTTCAGTGATTGGTCAATTGACTGGGAGTCATAGCAAAGCAAGGTTTATTGAGTGTTTACTGATAGTAAATGCAAAGTATGTTTGGTTTACTTACACAGTCGATACAAACTCTTGTTCATTATTGCCATGGTACACAAACCCTTATCAGTGTTCTCATTCTTTGGCTTCGTAGTTTGTTAGTTGAATTATCTTTTATAGGTGCAGCACAGACATCCTATCTGTTGTGAAATATTGTTTGAACGTAGTTCTGCTGTTAACAATTATTTTCTCAATTACTTGGTTACTCTATAAAATGTCAGAAAATACTTTTTCTGACCAACAGTCTAAAACTCAAAGATATTCACTTAACAGAGATAGAAAATGGAGTACAGCAGAAAATCTTAATATTTGAAAGGAAAAGGCAATAATTTGATAATCAAAATAATGGCGTATTTATTTCTTTTCTGATGATTGACAGCTCCGTTTGAATCATATCAAAGACGGCCTTACCTGGCTTTTGTGATGGAGGAGCAAATATATGGAAAGCCGCAGGGGTCAACACATGTATGCTTGAACGCTTGAATGCTAACAAATGCAGATCCTTCATTGAATAACATGACGCAGCAAGACTCTGACCGCACCATCGTGTTGCGTCAGTTTATGCCCAAAAACTCACACATCAGTAATCTCTAACCCTCTGCTTCACTTCTGTAGATTTTTGTCAATTTTGTCTGTTTTATTAAATGTAAAAAAAAAAAAGAAAAGATAAATGTCCATCACAATTCACTTACAATCCAAGTTTTAAGGTTGCTGGGATTTCATACTAGTCAGTAATTGTGTTGTATTCTTACTGAAATGATTAATAGATGATCATGATAATTATCTGTGGATTACCTACAATGGATTTAGTAATTATTTCCACACTAGCAACCAGTAAGATACCTGGTAGTGTAGGTTTGTAGCCCACCTGCTCTCATTTTCTCATTTTAATAGTCATTCTTCTATTGCATCAGATCAAAATACCATTTTGGGAAAAAAAAACAAAAAAAAAAACTATAAGTTTTGTCAGTTTCAACGAGGGCTCCACTCAGTCTGGACCGTCAGTCTGGCAGAGTGTCTTATCCACAGTGACTGCTTTCCCTTTGTGCCGCAGCCTTTCCCCTGATGTAAAGAGGCACTGACAGTTTAAAAAAAAAAAAAAGTTGTGTGAATAATAGTCAACACTGTTCTCACAGCTCCATTTGTCTGATGAACAACGCATAACATAACCTTTTTTAATCTTTAAAAATCTTTACAGCAGCTTGCCAAATAAGTTTAGTAGTTATAGTAGTAATAATTGTTAAATCATTGCTTCAAGCTCAAGCTCCAGTATGGTCCTATTGTGCTATGGAGCTATAAAACCCTCACCCCTAATGTCCACTGGACAGGGCTGCATTGTGCTTTAGCTGTGCTGCAGCTGCCAGTGTTGATTGTACCAAGTCTTACCACTCAGCTTATGTGTCTCTCTCCAAAGAATACCCACAAAAATCAAGAATAAAAAGAGCAAGCGGGCGATCAGGTGTCCTGTGGTCTAAGATGAGTAGTCTGCTACGTAACTGCAACATCCCCCGATTCAAGTCTGGCTGGAGACCATTGTGTCATGTTACGCCCCTCTTTATTGCTATAGAGGATGTGTCACAGGTTGTGCATGCATCAGAGGGGACACATTTAATCTTTGAAATGACTGTGATCAGTTTATTGGGTCTGTAGCAGCTTAAAATGCTGAGAAAATGTTTGAAAAAGCACAGAGAGGTCATTGAGTTTATTGGAGTGCAGGCCAGGCTGGAGGGTGAAGTGATCAAAGCAGCATAGTGCTCCTCCTGGCTTGTAACCATCGCGTATCAGGTTTCGCCGGCATGCTGCGTAGAACCCTGCTATTGGCTGCAACAGATAACACCCCGTCTGTGAAGTTAAAAGCCAAATGACTGGCACACTGCTTTTACCTCCAGGCTAGTGTGCTTCGCTCGGGAGGTGTGACCCGTCTGCAGCTTGAGCCAGGCTTTTGTTTTAAGCACCATTTTAAAGATGGCATTTTTTTTTTTTTTTTTTCATTTGCATACCGCACATGATGCAAGCTACTGTGTGTATTAGACCGCAGATCATCTCACAGAGTCTATTGGTTGATTTTCAATATAATAATGTATAATATATTGTCATATATTCTGCGGGTTAGTCCAGAAGTAATGTTTAAATATATATCTGATCATTTCAGAATCAGTTTGATGTATTGAGGTGTTACTGTTCCTGCAGACCCTCCTTGAACTGCACCATGTGATTTGGCGTAAGAGTCTCCGTATTGTGTCTGTTTCATGTCACTCCCCGGGGACACAGCATGTTGTGCTGACCAGTGGCTGCTTCCAAGCAGAGTGTAAAATCGTTTTCATTGCCATTTCATCCCTGGATTCTATATTCGTTATTCACACCATGTCACATCGAATCACCTTGAAGATGTGAAATTTAGAAGCAATAAAAAGACAAATCGCATTTGATCTCGCTCAGCCCTCCGGTGCATTGTCCTGGCTCAGCGTGCCTCCATAGGCGTCCATAGTGAATCTGCATTAGGAGGGTAAAGACTTGGGCAGTGTCCCAGGCACTCCATTAATAAAATACTGAGGATGACAGAAACCTTTCAAGGCTCTGCACTGTGGTTTTAACTTTGTTAATGGCAGGACCATGTCCTCACTTTCAATTAAGGAAAAAGGTGTATATGCCCAACTCCCACACACACACACACACACACACACACACACACACACACACACACACACACACACACACACACACACAACATTATTAATTATTATGGAAGAGAGTAAATATTTACCCAAATTACAACTCAAACTCTCCCCCCTAGAATATAATGGAGGTAAATGGGATTTTATCTGTGGTGCTCAATGCGAAGAAAGATGACTTGAAAATTCAACAGCACCATTTCTTCTCAGAAACAGTATCCCTCTTACTGTGGATCTGTGATAAGCAGATAATAGTATCGGACATACACGTTTTTGCTTAGGCCCTAATTACAAGGACTTAATTGCTGCCATTTAACAACCCTGCCCTGACAGTACCACTAATTGTCTGTGAGACATGACTGTGAGAGGAGTCTTGTTTTTTTTGTGTGTATGTGTATATATATATATATATATATATATATATTTGTTATATAAATATGAGGGTGTTGGCATTCAGAATGAAGATGGTAAAAGATGTATTTTCCTCCATATTCTGCTCTGTAAACAGTCATAACCTTGCGTTATGCAAATCAACAAGGTTTGTTCACACAGTGTTGTTGCAGTGTTTGGTGTAGGGGAACTCGAGAAGCCCGTCCCTGATGTCGTTTGCCCCCACCCCCCCTTTTTGTGTCTCTCAGAAATGGTGGAGTCGATGAAGAAGGTGGCCAGTATGGACGTGGAGCTGACGGTGGAGGAGAGGAACCTGCTGTCGGTAGCGTATAAGAACGTGATCGGAGCCAGAAGAGCCTCCTGGAGAATAATCAGCAGCCTCGAACAGAAAGAAGAAAACAAAGGCGGAGAAGACAAACTAAAGATGATCCGAGAATACAGAAAAACGGTCAGACATTGTTACGAATCCAAATGTACTGACTGCTTATGCTCGCCAATTGTAACGGGTGTGAGATTGTGTCTTTTTAAGGTTTGATCGTGAAAACGCAGATTTTAATGTGACATTTTAACATGTTTCTTTCATTGAAAACAATCTAAGAAAACTTCTTCGGCCCAAACATTAAAAAAGGCTGAAATTTAGATTTTCTTCAAGTATTGTTTTGAGATGTTTATTCCTTCTTTCAAAAACCTGAAAACTTTGAATGCTGTGCTAATCTCTGCAACAGATTGCAACAAAGCATTACTTTTCTTTTGTGAATCGTGCTACAGTACGCTGCCTTGGTTTCAGTTGTCTTTAATGGGAGACTGGAGCAAAAGTAGTCACCGTTAGCCCTCCATGCATCTCTGGCTTTTAATGCCAGAAAAGATCCCATATTAGATCTAATCCTGGAAATACCCAGTGGATTGAAGTTGAACTGATCTGAAGTTCCTACCTGCCTTGTTATTTAATGGAGGTAAGTGTAGTTGGTGCACTCTTAGATAATCTAATTTCCATATCCATAGGCAAGATGCCAGAGATGCTTTACCGTCTGTGGCAGGACTTTTTAAGCTCTCCTCCACTGACCGCTCCACTTTCTGAGGAAATGGGTGAGATTTCACAGCCCAGCAACACTTGTCTGAGTGAAATAATGAGGCGGGCAGCAACCGTGAATCAACTTTAAATCACCTTTTCTTCATTTTTGCTGCAGAGAAACTTCTGTCACTGGCAGCACTACTGAGAGCAGTGAGGCACAGCAACAGTCCAGTCACTCAGTGAGGAGGGAGGGGACATTTTTACAAGGCTGGATGTAGGATAATGGATTTCATCCACGCTCCAGTGTGTGAAATTTGTGTTTTTTTTGTCACTTTACTTACACCAGACATTGGCATCATGTGACCGTGTTTGACTGACACTGTCTTTGTCGTCATGAATGTGCTGCCTGAACAAAGTGCAGCAACCTGAGCCTCTACCTCTGTTTGTTACATTTTCTTAAGCTGCAGCTTCAGTTCTGGCAACATGATATAAAGTACAAATAATTCAACACACCATCTATACAGTAACACTGGGAATTCATTGTAATGGTCTGAAATCCCATTCTAATATATTCTGGCAGGATGACCTGTATTAAAACTGGTGCTGCCATGTTTGAGTGTTATTTTTCCCTTGTTATGGTTGTGGCGAAGTATAACATGATGTTTTATCATCCCCTCAAAGTTTTGATAAACTATGAAATTTTTCTTTTTATCCAACATACTGAGATAATTGTGTTAATACTGATACTATGTGTTTATTTTTTTATAGTAAATGATGGTAGCAGAAATAGGAAAAATATGTTGTATGTTTTTGTATTTGTAACTTGCAATGATCATTGAAAGATTTGTTTGTTCATTTCTGCCCAGCACTAATTAAAATTGCTGTGTAAGTGTGAAAGTGGAAACAAAGGCGACAAGAGTTTGAGTTACCAACCAATGCAAATTCCAGTTCTCAGCTGCCGCCCAGCTTCCACTGGGTAAACGCAGTGTCCAAAGAAAAAGCTCTATTATTTACAAGGACACGTCCCCGTATAGTGATGTTAGAAATGTCAGACTCGGATGGCTGACGCTGACCCTGAAACCGAGGAACAATACACCCAGTCGCCTCTTCAGTGACAAATGCTTCCATGGGGAACTGCCCCGAAAGATGTCCTGTGTTTCTCTGCCCTCGTTTAACTACTGCTGGTGTGGTGGCGTTAAGAATGTATTACTGCCAGCCCACTCTCCACTCATTTGAATCGTGTTGAAACAGGTTTAAATTGTAACAGAAGTTTCCCTTTTGAATACTCAAGGATGATTTTAATAGTTTATTTGACCTCACAGACCGTTGACAGTTGTGTCTGTGTGTGTTTTGGTCTGCAGGTTGAGAAAGAGCTGAAATCAATCTGCAACGACATTCTGGATGTACTGGACAAGCACCTCATCTTAGCTGCAACCACGGGAGAATCCAAGGTTTTCTACTACAAAATGTATGTATCTAGTAAATGTGTGTGTGTGTGTGTGTGTATAGCTTTGTTACACAGAATCATTCATATCCCACCTTTTTTGCAAGTTTCCTTAACTATTATAAAGACCTGAGCTACTTCCTGTTAAATCTGCAGTGCAGTGGTTCCTAATTCGATCCATAACCAAGTAATTAAATATTATTCTTTGCCTAGCAACCTGACATTTGAACATGAACTAAAAACACAGTTTCTAGGTGGAGATTATTGCTTAATTAACTTTTGCGAGTCATGTTTTCTATTTACATTTACAGACATGTTTTACCCAAAGTCGAGCAGCTCTTGTTAATTTTTAATCACATCTCTGATATTAATTGTGCAGGGTTTAAGCAGAATCCGAGCATCCTCAATATTTCATTCTATTTAGAGCAGCCTAGAGCTTCGTCCCATTTAAAATGTTTCATAAAAGGTTCAGTGAAGTTTGAGGTCTGCAGCTGCGGAGGGAAAACCGTGGAAGCCAGCACTCCTTGCTCTTTCCTCGCCTTCAAATAAACCTGGCAGACCTTGGATGACTTTAGAGGCTCATTGTCCCCCCTGGAAAAAGAATCTCTGCCACACAGCGTGAAGCCACAAAAGATACCATGCCTGTACATGAAACAGTACCTCTCTTACATAAATAAATAGATGATTCAGCTCTTCACCAACTTTCGAAGAGATGAAACGACATCATACCAGAATATTTTACCCACCGTTTTCTGCACTGCGTCTCATGTGGCTGTCTCCGCTAACAGAAGCTCTCTGATCACATGAAGTTCAAACTTTGAATTCAGTTGCAACAAGACAGTCTTCAGTCTGCAGAGTGAAATGTTGGCTAATTGTTCAGACTTCACTGTAAAAGTTGTCTAGAAACTTCTTCTTTTGACTGCACCTCTACGAACCTCAGCAGGGTTATTTATTCACTCGGCTCAGTACTATCAAGGCTGTAGATGCTGATGTATCTATGAAGATGTTAGATTGATATACTCCTCTTTGAGTGGATTGATCTTTTCAGCTGCAAGGCATTGATTGTGTTGAAAATTAGTTTTTAAAATTCTCTACAGCCTGTATTATTGAGCTTCCTTTAAAAAAAAAAAAAAAAAAAAAAAAAAAAAACCTCAGTTTCAGCTCTGGAAAGTTTTTAGTATTGGCTTAACATTTAAAATTAAGTATATTTTCTAGTTTTCTTTAAAGTTAAAACACAGTAATGCAAAGAGGGACATAATCATTTATTCTGTGTTTGGTAAATTACAGACCATAATGATTTAAAGAAGGTCAGTCAACTTTGGAGTATTAAAACTTTTGTGTGTATCAGTTTAAAATAATATTTAATAATATTTAATAAATTATGAAAACCAACAGCTCTTTGTTTGGAGACTCAGTATTAAACAGTATTAATATTTAAAGGCCTGTTCAGTGTCATGGGTTTGTTTATGGTGGGGGTGTAACAGACCACTGGTCTCAGACTTTCAGACGGGACATTTAATTCAATACTGCTGGTTTGTTAATGCATTTGTATATTTACACAATCAGTGCTGTGGACTGTGTCACAATATGTGTTTGTAATGCGCGTCGTGTGACAGCAGATATCTGACTGTGTTGTTCCCTCTGCTCAGGAAGGGAGATTACCACAGGTACCTGGCAGAGTTTGCCACAGGCAACGACAGGAAGGAGGCAGCAGAGAACAGTTTGGTAGCGTACAAAGCTGCTAGCGACATCGCTATGATCGAACTCCCTCCAACGCACCCCATTCGTCTGGGACTGGCCCTTAACTTTTCAGTTTTCTATTATGAAATCCTCAACTCGCCAGACCGTGCTTGCAGGTAAATATTAAATTAACATTGTCTGTTTTACTGGTATGTTTCTACTTTTAAAGGGTGTGGTTTTTCTTAAATAAAACAATGAGGAATAAAGTTTAACAAGTTCACGTGCTCAGTGAAAAAATTCCAATTCCAGGCACACACACTATATGTGGGTTTAAATATTGCAGAGGCTAAGAACAGAAATTAGCAGATTGTCACTGAACTAGCAAAAGTGTAGCTGCATGCGGTGCTTTGTTGGTGTTTGGCATCCCAATTAGTTTGAATCATTGAGGCGAAGTGTTGTTTTGGCTTGACGCATATATCGATGTGTAATATAAAAGAAGTCCCTCATTATTACTCAACTCTGCAGCTTTTCTTAGCCTCGTTGTTTTAGTCTTCTAACCTGCATATTTACTGTCATGAACACATGGCAGCTGTTTTAAGCAAATAAGTTCTGATGAAGCCACCGTACACTTTAGCCCAGTGCCAAACATCAGAGATAAGTCACTTAGTGGCAGGCAAGCTGGTGGAGACCGAACTAGAGCTTTAAGATGGATGAATGTAGGATTCATCAGGTGGAGAGAAACATGTTGTTTTGGTGTTTTTCTGCCCCCTAGAGGACAAACATCTGCAACTGCAGCTTTCAGTGTGTTAGGATAAAGTCCTTTTGTCCAATTTGGTAAATTCCATCCACATGTTTCTGCTGCGGTTCAAATCCCACATGAAAAGAAAGTTGGAGTGTGTATTACAGCTGTCAGACACTGTTTTAGTTAAAATGATTCTCAGGAACTTGGGAACAGTTCGTACAGGGAACTGACTGTTGATTTCCATCTGGACTCACATCCTCACTGCCTGTGCACTGCTGGTAACAGAAACACAGACTGTACATGGTGAAACTCACTGTAGAACAGATGCTCCCACTGTCTTTACATGTTAGGTGTTACTGTGCATCCACCTGTCAACTGTATGCATGTGTGACCTTGCTGTCTTGTGTTCTCTCTGCTGATAGGCTGGCGAAGGAAGCGTTTGACAATGCCATTGCAGAACTGGATACGCTGAGCGAGGAAAGCTATAAGGACTCAACACTTATCATGCAGTTGCTACGTGACAACTTGACACTATGGACCTCAGACGTGCAGGGAGACGGTGAGAGAGCCACTCCTTTCTCCTCAGGACATTAGCCACAGCCGCATCTGCTAGTATTATCGCTGATCTCAACCTGCTCAGTTGTGGGTGATGCTGACTGATGATTGGCTCCCCACTCTCAGCATCATTACTGGCTTTTTGACACATTTTGTTGTATTTTTTTTTAAAGCCGATTTGTTCCTACAACTCCCCTAATGGCCCTTGTTTGCAGCCTCTGGGATACATGTGTATGAGTAATGAATGAGTGTGTTCAAGTTTGCTAAGAAGGTTTCAGAAATATTCTTTAAGTGCTCAAACAGCTTCCAGAAAACAGAATAACCCTCTAACATTTTCTCTAACCTTTCCTCTCAGCACTGTTGCTCCTCTGAAATCACAAGCACCCCTCCCTCCTTTCCTTCCTCAGGCTCAGTACTCACACACACTTCTCTAACTTCTCTTCTCTCCCTCGTTCTGCTGTAGATTCTTAAGGGCAGTCCCCTTCCTTCCCTCTTCCTCCATTATAGAAGTGTATTTTGTAAGTCATCCCTCCTGTCTTGTGCCCCCCCCCCCCACACCTGAAACGATCACTCCTGTCTCCTAACATCCCTCACTAACTTCCTTTTTCTACACGCGTGGAACTCGAGTGACGTGTATCTGTGCGATCAGGGTTTCCGCAAGTCATGAAAAGTTGCGCAAGGTTGTTTATTTCTCACTGTGACAGCTGATTACAAAATACTGTCCAATAGAAAGCTGAGCAGGGATGGCGTCCATAGCACTTTATTGAACTGAAATACTTGGAATCCCTTATTCATTAACCCTGTCCTGACTCATTTCCTTTAGTGGTGATGGCGTTCGCTCCTCGCTGCAGCTGCAGAAACTGTAGAAGCTAGAGGAAAAAAAAAAAAAGTTAATATGAATTGTACTTTATCATCCAGTGAATATCAGTTAAATAAATTGCTGATATGAATGCACATAATGTTACAAGCTTGTTGTTTAACACCGGCACTCGTCCGTTTCAAGCTCTTACTTTAACATGAACTTGTCGTTCCCTCTTCGTTTGCGAGTCGTTTCCCACATTATGCAGTTGTTTTGTTTGGCTTTTGAAAGTTGAAGCTGGTTTGTCGCTTTCGTATATTTCACAACTCTATTACACTCTTCACTTTTCCCTGTCCATTTTCCTAGATTGCAACTTAACTGCCTTTATTCTGAAGCCATGTGTCGTCTTGGGCTTGTGGAAAATGGTGATTGTTAAAGCTTACTTTAAAAAATAAAATCAAACATTTAGAATAACATAACTTTTACAGGGATGGTAAATATTAAAATTCCAAGACAGGATCTTTAGTTTTAGTTTGATGTTGCAAATGTTAGTATGATTTAAATGAGGTTTTCTTAGGTTCGGGTTTAACTCTCTCTCTATAAAAAAAAAAAGTACCTGTGAGTCCATGATTTACATCTAATTTGGAATCGTCACGAGAATGAAATGATCAATTAAACGTTTTCTCTGGTGAGGGGAAAAAAGGTTGAACTGGAGACGTGATTCCAGCCTTAAAATGAGCAGTACTTCACTGTGCACGTCAGTCTCACTGAACACAGTCCACTGGGGCTTTACAGCAGATCATGCCTGGATGAGACAGTCTTTGGAAACCTGTGAACGCAGCTTACTGAAGTGTGATATAACGGACAAACTGCAGCTAACAGCATGCGAGGCTGCCGCTCCGTCTCCTGTGGCTTTCTCACATCCCAGTTTGCTGTGGCGCTAATGAGCACTGTTACGGTTTCTATTTTAATCATGATGGATTCTCGAGCCTTTGTTATTTGTGCCTCTTAGTTCTTCATTACACGGATGGCTGTGCTGTCTCTATGGTAACCTTTCCAAGCAACCAGTCGTACGGGTTCACAAGGCATTTTACCCCCTTAGTAAATCTGACCACGGCTTGTTTAGAAGACACTGTGAATTAACTCGTGGTCACAGACCTGCATGTTGACACGGTCAGTGGTAAACACTGCAGTATACTTATAAACGGTGAGGTTATTTTCAGCATGACTGACTGATCAACACATTCCTGAGCTGATCCCAATCATTTCTAAAAGGGATGTTAACTCATCTGAATTTCAGTTTGACTCTTTGAAATGAGCAGAAATCATCACGTGACAGTGCACGTCTTCCCCTTATTGCATTCAATAACAGAATTTCATAGGGAAGCTTAGTGGTTTCAAATAAATGCATATCCTGTGGTTGAAAGAGGAGAATATTATCTTCTTAATGTTTTGAAATAGAAAGCCTGTCAGCGCCTTCCTGTGGGTACAGATTTAATTCAACACAGCCTTCACCCCTTTTCCATTTCTGTACTTCTATACACTCTATAGAAATGCTAACACTGCTGCATTTTCTACAGTTGATTTACAAGATATTCATGTGTTTTACTGTTTTTGGAACAGCTCACAAAAAGGTGCCACAGTCTACATTCTCCTCCATTTTTTTTTTCCCCCCTTGATTAGCCGTTAGCTTGCATGAAGGTCTTTGTGATTATACTTCATTTGTAGTTTACCACACAAGGTTGGGATCAGTATGTTGTATGAAATGTTACATGTGCACAGTCTCACAAACCTTTGTGAAATGATCACTGTCTCTAAAACACCTATTGCATGTTGTTGAGCTAAAGCAATTAGTTGGTCGACAGAGAATTAATTACCAACATTTTTTATAATCAATAGTTAAGTTAAATTTTCAAGCAAAGAGACCAAACATTATTTAGTTCCAGCTCGACATGCTTTTCTTTATCTCATGTGTAATTAAACTGAATATTTTTGGATTTCAGGCTGTAGTTTGAAAATGTCACGTTGAGCTTTAGGAAATTGTGATTTCTCAATATTGACATTTTATCGACCAAACAATCAGTTTCATCAAGATCAATAGTAAAAAATAATCCTCAATTGCAGCACTATCTGCTCCCACAAAGGACAAATTAGACATTTTCATCTTACAGTTGTCATAGAAAAGATTGGGATTAAAGTTGAGATAGATGTAAAGATAATGTAAAGTGAAATCTTAAATTAGCACCCACAGCTTGGGTCCAAAGTTTGTAGGGAAACTTTACACATGAAGTTTTTTACTATCATGGAAATTTTGACAAAATTTGACAACTGTGAACGTTTCCCAAGCAAGGGAAGCCTGACAAAAATATGTCATCAAGTGCATAATGGGAAGTGTAGTGTTTTTGCATCTTGGCCCATATTTGAGACTAGAGGTCTTTTGCTGCTTGTTCTTCTGACATTAGGAGCCAGGCTCTTTCCTGATGGGCTCAACTGTTCATTTACCAGCTTCTAATCGAGCGTGGAAAGATAATAACAACCTCCATGACTGTTCTGTGTTTTTGTCTTTATCTCAGGTGAAGAACAGAACAAAGAAGCACTGCAAGATGCGGAGGAAGAGGCCCAGTGAGACTGAACAACACAAGACAAGCCCTCCTCTTCCTCTTCTTCCTCCACCCTTATTTCTCTCCTCCCAGCACTAGCTCCTGTCCCTAGCCACAGTTTTCAACTGGGTTTATACTGCAGCCCACACTCTTTCTCTACCTTTTCTTCCATTTCTACCCATCTGTCTCACCTTTTCTCCTCGTATGCACGTCATCTCCTGGTCCCCTTCTTCCCCCATTTCCACTCCCCAGGGGTTTTACCTTTTTTCTTTTTTGATGACTCCTTTTGCAAGTCTGTACCCTTTAAGGTTCATGTCCTCTTTTACTGTTTTTATTTTGCTTTACTTTGCTGTATCATCTGTTGCCAAGTACGCTTGCCTGTATTTGTAACACACATATGCAAGAGTTTATTTAAAGACAATACTTTGCAGTTCAACTTTTTTCCTGTGTATGTGTGTTTATGAACAATACAATGTCCATGCTTCTGTCAGTCATTCAAGTTTGAAACATTTCAGTTTGCAAATTTAGGGAAATTAAGTGGTGATGGAAGGTTTAAAAGGGATGTGTTAAAGCTTTTAGGAAGAACTAAGTGCCCTGTTTACTTTGTGGTTACCAATCCTGCTCCTTCAACACATGAATAGATCTTTTTTTTTTTTTTCTTTTTTCTTTTTTTTTATGAACAGCAGAATGTCCCCCTTCTCCAAGCATCACTCTGACCTCTATTCTTGTCCACTCTCGGACCAAGTATTGTGCTGCGAGGCGGTAGCGCTTTTGCTAATGGCAGATAGTTAGGTAATGGCTTTTTAGCAGACAAAATGTTCGTATGTGTGTGCGTGGGAGGGGAATGTTCAACACTCTTGATTGTAATGTAATGCAGTTTTGCATTGGCACTATATTAAAAAAGAAAAAAAAAAAACAGTTTGGGAAATAGAGGCCTGCTGTATCTTTACTCCCCCTGACTCTTCCAGGTTTCCTCGTCTCAACTCTCTTTCCTCTCATTTCCTATCTTCCCTCTGTTCAGTATGTGTAACGTGAATCTGATTTGTACTACTGGATATTCTCACCGGAGCCACAAGTACCATCTGTATTCTTACTGAAACACAGCATGGAATTAACATTAAACTTCAAGTTGAAAAATGTTAAAATAACAAGTGTGAAATGTCGTTTTTTTTTTTTCAGTTTCAATGTTCTGTCAGTGGTTTGATTTGGTGTTTTGGTTTATTTTTCATCTCATTTTTAGTCACTAGAGTGCAGTGTTGGATAGTAGCAGGAGAAGAAATTCTATTTGAGATAGAAGGCAGTGATTCTACACATACATGCATATACACAACCATATATTCATTTATACATATACACATGCATACATATACATACATACAGTAGATGCTTACTATACTGATGTTTTTATTACTTTTTATGCCTTACTATGCTATGACATTTTTATCACTTTTTATGCCTTTCCATATAATGACTTTTTTCAACTTTTTTTGCCTTACTATACTATAACATTTTTATCACTTTTTATACATTAGTATACAATTATTTTTGACTTTTTATGCCATACTGTACTATTACGTTTTTATTACTTTTTATATATATTATACTATCACGTTTTATGCCATACTATACTATCACGTTTTTGACTTTTTATGACTTTGTATCCCATACTATACTGACTTTTTATGCCCTTCTATAACATGACATTTTACGTTTTTTGCCTTACTATACTATGACTGTTTATGCCATACAATACTATGATGTTTTTATGACTTTTTATGCCTTACTATACTGACATTTTATACCTTACTATACTATGACTTTTTATGCCTTACTATGCTATGACGTTTTTATGACTTTTTATGCCTTAATATACTATGACTTTTTATGCCTTACTATGCTATATTGTTTTTATGACTTTTTATACCTCACTATACTATGACTTTTTATGACTTTTTATGCCTTACTATACTATGACTTTTAATGACTTACTATACTATGTTTTTATGACTTTTTATGCCTTACTATACTATGTCGTTTTATGACTTTTTATGCCTTACTATACTATGTCGTTTTTATGACTTTTTATGCCTTACTATACTGTGACTTTTTATGCCTTACTATACTATTACATTTTTATGACTTTTTATGCCTTACTAAAATGTGACTTTTTACGACTTTTTATGCCATACTATACTATGACGTTTTTATGACTTTTTATGCCATACTATATTATGACTTTTTATTCCTTACTATACTATGA